>NW_027437196.1:24710000-24915000 GCF_033239565.1 Halichoeres trimaculatus | reverse complement strand
ACAAAATAAAAAGTTACGTGCAGGCTCATGGTTGACTGCAAGGTTCAAAACAACTCAGAGCAATGCTGTGACAACTAGGGGTGGGAGAAAAAATCAAAAATCTCTATATTGACTTCTTCATTTTAGTTTTTGTTTATAAACTCCATTGGAAAAAAGTTACCACTTTTCTCCAGCAGAGGGTGAAATGTTTCTGACTCATGTGATGTGCATTACACATAAGAAAATACAGCTCCTGATATAGTCTGTAGATATTATCTTCATCATTTAACTTTTTCACATGGTCTGGAGTTAAAAAACAAACTGAAAATTGCAAAAATCAGAAACATCGAATCACAATCTAAATCAAACCGGCACCACAAAAAAATTCGAATCGAACCGCGAGAATATCATATCATCCCAGCCCTAATGACCACAAAACAGTACATCAGTGTCATGCGACATGCAACTGTTACTTATTTTTATTATTTTACTTATTAATACTTAATTTATTAATGTCTTGATTTCATGTTGCTGTCACAGAAAATCTGCAAAGCTCCTTTTTTTTTTTTTTAGAAATAAAATTCATAGGAGGGGTTGATAAGGGAATCGATACAGAATTGAATCAATAAGCAGAATTGAAAAGGGAATTGGTACCGAAAAAAAAATCTTACATTACCCATCCCTTGTTTTAACTCAGTCTCCTCACATCCTGTTCCTTTGTAATCCCAACAAAGACCCTGCTCATTCACCCCCTGACTCCTCTGCCCCTCCATTTACCCTCCTGGCTCACTCACTGTACCACTGCAGCGTTTTGGCCTCTCTTAGCGTCTCTTATCAGGCAGAGCTCATTTGGCTACTGTAGCAGAGCTGAGTTCAGTCTGAGGCTTGCCAGATTATGAGACTCCCCTCCTTTCCATAAACTCTCTTGCTGCCGTTTGGCTGCCTTGTGAAAGCCCGGCACGTTTGAGGGCACTAGGTCAAATCATGAAGGCTTCACAATAGCTGCAGCTGTAAATAACTAACCCTGAGTGTCAGTGAAGTGTTAAAGAAGAAAATAAGCAAGGGCAAACTTGTCGATGGACTCTTAAGTTTGTTTCTCAGCTGGTGTAAAAACACAGAAAACTTTGTGGTTTGAATGGAGATAAAATGGTCCCCTTGCTTGGGTTCGTGACCTCAGCCTTTCGTGTTTGCATGCTAAACGTGCTGGTCTATAATCACCATTGCCACTTGTAATAAAAGTCGTAAAAGTGGTGTTTCTAAATGGCACTGGGTTTTTAGTATGTGATTTAAGCCATATGTGTCAAAACACGATACATATCCACGCTCCATATGTGAGCAGATTCCATAGATAGCCGTAGACGTGCGGTGCAGCAAACGTCTGTGCAGTTTGTGCAGACAGCCTATTGTAGCCACCATCTCTGACTCCAAGGCTGCCTCTCTGCTGTTTAGTTAGCCTTTAGTCTGCCACCAGCCACCAGGGACCCCAGGGGACGCTCTAAAAACATCCATCAGACCACTGGCTATCATCCAGCTGTGAGAGAAAAGTAGAGGGAGAAAGTTAATGACCACATGTCTGTGGAGTCCTGTGAGATTTTTTCTGCAGACTCCCCATCTCGGCTTATTGTCTGTCTGTCTCTCCCTGCAGCGCTGTGGTCTTCAGACACACATACAAATGGCCTCTCAGCTTGTCTGTGGTCATTGCATCACAGACAGCTGCTTTAAGTCACACTGAGGGGCTCTGCGTGACCTTGACACGGAGGTCTGACAGTGCCTTCCCCTCTCGCTGACCTCCTCGTCTGCTGCGACCTCTCAGGTTTTTCTAATGAGCCCAATTATTCTGTTACCACTGTCTTATCTTGATGTCTCACTCTGTTTCCTGCTTGTCCTTGAGGAAACCATTATCCTCGAGGAAAACCATTAGGTGTGAACAGGTCGTGAAAACAACTAAGATGACATGCTAATGGTATCTGCAAAGTGGCACAAAGCAGAGGCTGAGCTGGTCTTTGGGGACCTGGGAGCCTTTTGATATCTTCTGTTTTAGCCTCCATAGTTGGGAGCACTCTATTGGTGGAGATAGAGACAGAAAAGTGACACAAACCGGATCACTGTGCTCCAGCAGTCAACCTGGGCGGCAGAAGATCCAGGCAGCTGAAATAAAACAGCTGAAACCTGATGAGGAGGCCTCCATGCCTGAACCGTCTTTTATTTTTCCAGTAGAAATAAAAATAACCATTGGAGGAAGATGGGAATAGCAGCTCTAACAGGGTGGAGGATGAGTTGCAGCCTAACAAACTATGTGTCGACTAGACGACTCATCTGTCTGGTTCAGGTCATCAGTCCTGAGGGAGGATGACACCACACGCTCGGTTGAAGTTCGCTCTCCTCTTCCATCCTTAATCCCAACCAGACCGGTTCCTCAGTTCTGTTTGTGGGAAGGCTGTGACAGGTTGGCATCCATTAAGCCTATTGTTTTATTGAAAAGGGAAACGGCTATTGGGTTTACTGGTAAATGCATCACTGTGGAACACTGTCGCCTCATATGAGGAAGTTGAAACAGTATCCTCTTGTCCGTGTGTCTCTCTGGGGGAGCACCAAGACAATAAAAGGGGAACAAGGAAGACTGGAGCAAGTGGGTGTGTGTGGGCGTGTGTTTGCATGTGTGTGTGTGATACCTGCTTGGCCCTCGCCCCTCTCTGTCTAGACCAGCACTTTGTGTGAAGACATTGATGCTTTTAACTGTTGCTTCTGCAGAAAGTGAGCCTTACATATTTGGTTTCTTAAAAAATGAATGCAGGAATCCTGATCCTTGTAGTAAATCTGCACACTGGGATCTGAATTTGTCATTTTTAAGAACCCTGCTGTGTCAAACATTTGTCTGTGCAATCTGAGGAAAGGAACTGAAATCCTTGGAGTTTGATTACATCTGTTTCTAACCCAATATTAGGCTGTTTTTATTCCATATTTGAGCCAAAGAGATCCACGCGATGTGAGTGTTAATGATTCTCTGTGTTTTCCTTTCAGGGAGCAACGATAAGACGTGATGACCACACAGGAGCCATCCTCGTGGCACGGATCATGAGAGGAGGAGCAGCCGACAGAAGCGGTCAGTTCCATCTCTTTCCCTCTCCTGAATGTGTCTCATGTAAAGTGTTGGAAGTGATTCATACGACAACATGAACTCATCCAGAGTGCATCAAAGAGAAGATTCTTTGCACCTGAACTCTGCAGCGCCGTGCCATGTGTTGTCCTCTCTTACTTTGTAAATCTGATCATGACTGACAGGTTTACTGAGAAGCTCCACTTGTTGTCCACATGTTTTCTGTTTGACTTTGCGTTCATTTGTCCAGTCTGTTCTGCAGCTCTGCCACGGCGAAGCCAAAGGCGTATTTCCACATGTGTCGACAATAACGTTTTGGTACTTTTCCAATCCCCAATGCCACCATGAGGATAAACATTAATCTGCTGTTCTGTACACAACCCCAGGCTGTGTGAGCGCTTGACTCTGCACAGTAGCTCACTTTATTAGGACGTTAAATAATAAAACATTGGGGTGATTGTGGATGTGTAAATGTGTTTGTGTGTGGTAGGACTGATTCATGTCGGGGACGAGCTGAAGGA
This sequence comes from Halichoeres trimaculatus, assembly GCF_033239565.1. Lineage (NCBI taxonomy): Eukaryota > Metazoa > Chordata > Actinopteri > Labriformes > Labridae > Halichoeres > Halichoeres trimaculatus. The sequence goes on along the minus strand of NW_027437196.1, from coordinate 24,911,403 downwards.
AGTTAACGGAATTCCAGTGGACGACAAAAAACCGGAGGAAATCATTCGGATTCTGGTGAGACTGAGCCGTCTGTGTTTGTGAAAGTTTTCTGCTCCATGAGTGCAAACTGTCTACATGTGGTCAGACCCAAAACACTGCACTGTGTAGTTACATACATACAGAGTTAGTGTAAAGATGCAAACAAATGTGCTGCACATCTTTCTGTAGTTCATGCAGTTTATTTGTTTTTAATTTTGGGGGAAAGACACACCAAACTCCAGAGGATTGCACAGTGAATTGGTTGTTTCATGGACTAAACAACATTTTTCCACATTTTACTGAACTATACTTCTTATAATTCAGTAAACTCTCTCTGGAACGGTACTCAGAACTTTGTTTCTTTCCATGTTTATTGGTCACACACCCACAACAAACGTAGTCGGGTAAATAGTTTGACAGATAGGTTGTAAACTGGAAACATAAACACACAAAACTCAAAATTAACTTAAATAAATTCATATTCATCTATGCAACAAAAAATTCTCCTTAAAAAATAAAACTTATTTACACATCATACCAGTTCTGACAATGAATCCAACGAAATCTAAAACTTAAAGATTAATAGCTCATGGGGATAGCCCTGCCCACCCTATGCAGGCAGCACATGGTCTACAACTGTTGATTTAACAATCAAAGGACTACAAAAGTTATACAACATTATTTAATTCATACCTAGTGATGCTGAGATACGATACTGAAATCCGATACTGGTTCCAAAGTCAGATTGCGTATCAGTGACAAAAGGCAGATCTGTTAAACTTAGTTCTATGCTCTTCTGTGTTTATCATCATTGGTAAGTCTGTATCATGAAGGATAAGATAGAGTGAACTCCAGCACATCAGCAGTTTTGAAGTATTTCACGCTTGTTTCACCAACATCTCTGACAGAAATTTGCAATATGTGCAAGTTTAGTTCCTCTCTCATCTACTGATGAGGTTTACAATTTATTGCATTATCGTTAACAAAATTTAAAAAGTCTGAAGTTACAAAACATCATTCTCAGTCTTGTCTTCATATTAAGGAATAGAGAATGTTAACTCCCGTTTCCACCAAGCGTTTCAGTTCAGTTTGTCTCTGTACATTTTGTAATGTTTTTAGATTACTGTTTCTTTTTGGGACCCTTCTGTTGGGGTGCCAGACATACCTATCTGACCCCAGAAGGTGGAGCCAGAAGCACTGCAGTCAGTTGATTGGTTGAAAGAATTGTTATTGACCATGTGACATTGGCAGCTGTATTTCAAATCTTTATTGCACATTGTAACAAAGAGCCACATGCTAATCACAATGAAGTTGATTGCTGGATGTCCTCCATGGTTGCTCTTTGTTTTCTTAGTCACATTTTTCTTCTTCATTGGATTTATTAGTGGGGTATATTGCGTTTCTCTGCTATGCCGTCACGCTCTTACGTAACAGCGCCGCTTACCAAGAGGGGGCTTGGTTGGCTGTGGAAACACAAACAGGATCAGGCTTTACCATACCAAACTGTACTGATCCAAACTGGACTGCTTAGTGGGCTAAAAAAAAAAAAGCCCAGGTATTGGTTTTGGTTTTGAGACTATAAAAGTTGGATCTTTGCATCCCTATTCATAACTCCCAAAAACCTTTTGTTGAGAGTCAGTTTGCAAAATAACATCGACTACAGCTCCAAAACAGAGGGATACATTTCCCTCCCCCTGCTGCTCTGCCTCTCCTTTAAAAACACAACAAAGAAAAAATAATATATTTAGTTCTCATAGCGACCCCTTCAACCTCAAAACATATTTACAAAACACTTTCATAAACAAAAAGCTCAGACTGGTCTGGATTAAATAAGCAAATGCAGACATGCTACAAACTCCCAAATGCTCAGAACGTCCCATTAACAGCCATGATAGTGAGTCTGCGTTTAATGCAGGAATAATGGGATAATGTTGAACATGTATGAGCTGAAGTTGGATAGAAATGTTCAGAGATATTGCAGTTAAGCTTCAGTCGATATGCTCACCCATTGGTTTGCGTACTTATAGGTTTAAGTAAGATTATTAATCCAGATCAGGGGAAGTGAAATCCCTCTAACCAAGTGTTGTGTTTCACAAACTGCCAATCAAGGTCCTTCAAGGAAACAATGAAGCAAAGGAAGATGTGTGAGTCTGTGTACCGCGGCGTTTTGTTTTTAGAGCTGACTAGAGGATTATTATTTCTGTTTGGGTTCAGTAAATGCAAACAAACACATATCATCCTGCATGAGTAACACAAAGTGACAGTTTCCTTCTCTTATGGTCTGAACACTGCTCAAGGGTTTCTCCGTGATTCAGACTTTTCTTCTTTGGTGAAAAGAAACGCGCTTGTTTAAGATGGCTAAACAGCAAACTCATCCAGGACGCCGTGGCTCCCATCCCAGTGCTGAAAACCAAACACTGGCCCCTCTTTACAAGTCTTTCTCGGTATTTAGACCACATGCTGAGAGGATGAGATTAATGCTCAGTAGTTGGTCCAAGCAGTCTTCAAATAAGCTCCATCATGGGTCTGAACCCTGCCAGGAGGGCCCACTGAGGAGGAACGAGGGAGTCTCTTAAAGTCAGACACAAAGGCCTTCACAGCAGATGATAGCTTTCATCACTCCTCCTTTCACCCCCACACACACTCTCTGTCCCTGCCAAGAAGAGTCATCCAATCCTTATAACCCTCCATTGTTAAAAAATCAAACAGTGCTTGTGTTATGAGATTTTTATGGGATTAGAAGCTTTGTGAAGAGTTTGCGTGACGGATGAGTGATAGCTCCTTTCCCTCTGTTCATACCTTTACTGTTTTAACCATGCTGTCTTTCTCCATGTTAGGCCCAATCACAAGGAGCCATCACCTTTAAAGTCGTCCCAGGGGTTAAGGAGGATGCACCCACCAAGGAACCAAAGGTAAGAGTTATACCTGCTGGACTGTTACATGTTTAACATTAACAACTTGACGTCTCTGTACTCAGTGAAAGCTTCCCTGAGATGAAGATCAATGTTTTTAACCACAGTTATGAAACCATGTAGAAAGAGAATGAGACAGCTCTGGACTATGTTAGACTCTTTAATCATACTCCAGAGGGCTGCTCCTACCTGTAGATAGTCCTGTGGTTTGATGCTGGGTCAGAGCATTAACAGCTGAATGACAGGGAACAATATGAGCAATGTAGCTAAATCAGCATTTAGCTCATTTATTCAGATGAGTTAGCATTCTTTAAACTCTAAATTATAACTTTTAACGGGGTCAAAATGTCTTTTGTCCCACCCAAACTCAAGGTGTACTGAATTCTGACAGGGCTACGAATGTACAGTGTAACCAATGTTTTGTTGTATTGAGTGACCGTGTTAACTGGAGACATCCAAACATGTCTGTGATAGTCACAAGCGGCGACCACTGGTCTAAGAATATGAGATAATGTGGAAGTGCCGCTTGAGGCTGACTCCGGAAGTACCGGAAGTCACATACACACCAAGCCAAAAAAAGCTGTTTTCAAAGCAGAAGTTAACCTATTTACAGCCTGTTTCAGAAAACGTCTCCTGTCTGAGTCGCTCATGTTACTACCAGCACACACAGTGTGGGGGGTGAATTTTTTTAAACATGGCAGTTCAGAGGATATTAAGATCAGAGGCACAGCTCAGCTGATGTGACTGACGAGTGCTCAGTAGATGTACTCAAAGCCCCTATCACTTCCAATATGGCTGCAATAGCAGATTTGCTTCAAAAGTCTACTTCAGAAACAGACGGGTGAAATCAATTATACAGTCTATGGACTATTATCTTACAGTCACCAGTTAACAGGGTCACACTTTACTCTAAAACACCAGTGCAGTAAGTGGCTGTGAATTATTAAATGTGTTACAGTATCCAACTTCAGCGACCCAGGTTTGAGTACAAGTAAGAAATATCAATGTTTCAAATTCTAAATTCCCTTTTTACTCTGAAAAGTTAATGAAAAAATTGGTTTGGAGCTAGGGTTTTGTCCAAATACAAAACTTAGGACCTTATACGAAGAGAAGAGATGGGTACTAAACAAAGTACTTTTATAGGTACCGACCAATTTCTGTCAAAAGTACCAGCTATTGATTAACGTAAAACCAAAAGGTACCATGTTTAGGTACTTGGGACTGTGAGGGAGTGGAAGAGTAGGTGATTTTCCATGCTGGACATGAACACAGCATTGCAAGTTTATATATTGGAGAATCAATATGTAAAATGTTGAAAAATTGAATTTTGATTTTTAAACAAATTGATATTTGTTTACCATATTAACATAAAAAATTACGGAAAATTGGTACTGTTGAGAACTGGTACCGATTGTTAGGTACTGGGCATCGGTACTGTATCGTTCCAAATGTAAAAGGTACCCATCCAAGAGTACAATTTAAGGGGAACTTTTGAGAATGATTAACAAAAACAGATTTCATGTTCAAATTACAACTATGCTACTATTAATCTTAAACTATTAATCTTAACAATCATGTATCCTTAAGTATAGAGTTATCATTATTCTGATATTTGGTGCAGTTTTTGTTCTGGACATAGGTCTCAGACTTGGTGAGCTGTGTACTCATCTTCTGTTTGGTAGGGTTTCTGGTTTATTAACACATCTTTTTGTATTTGATGATTCATAAATGTGCACAGATAGTAGCCATAAGCACTGATGACTTGTGTATTTAAACTTCTCTCTGGTGCATACAGTGGATCACTCCTCTAAAAACATCCTCCTATTGAATATCTGTCCACTTCCTGGTGTCTTTTACCCACTCACTGATTAAACATGAAGCTGGGAGTCGTTTACCATCTACCAAAGTGAAATTCTAAAAGTAAAAAAAGTGGGGTTTTTTGGATACCATAGGGTGTAATGACACAGACACACTAATATGTCTCTGCTGTAGGGTCAGTCTAATGCATGATGAAGGCAGGGCTGGATTATGAGGCTTGCAGAATGAAATTAGTTAAAAAAAATTACTCAGCTTGATTCAACACCAGCTCTTTGTTAGTTTCCTAATTTTTTCTTTTAAAATGATGTTTTTAAATCCACACACAAATCACAAACTTTATTTTAGGTACTGAGCCTTCTGTAGGATGAGATTTGACTCATCCATGTCGAGACAGTAGCTTCAACATTCATTTTAAAGACGTTTAACATCACTCCAACAACATACCATCATTCTCACCCACTGAGGCGATGATACATCATTTTTCACGCACTCATCCATCAGTTTCAGACAGAGGCTGGTTACGCTTTGCAGTTTAAGCTCTGGGATTGAGGCGGTTTATCATTATTCATCACAGCCCACCCTGTATGCATGTGTAACCGAGGTGTACGGGACAAGGTGGGTCATTTGCATCCTTTGTCATCGTGTTATGGTTTAACTGTCTGGCCTTTAAAGGATTCCAGCTGAGAAATAGTCCACCAGTCCTAACAAACAGCCTCTTCTTCATGAAAATATCCTGCATGCTTACATCAGGTGGTGTGTGTTCATCAACGAGCAGCTGAGTGGCTTAACATACACAGGCCAACGACATGAGGAGAAGAGAAGCAGGAGATTTCTGAGTGTGGATGTATGAGTGTAATATGATGGTGGACTTAGCAGCCAGAGCAGCTGTATGACCCAAACCAAACATCTCAGACTGAAACTTTACTACATGGCACTGACTGAGATCTCCTTAAATCAAGAGAAGATCAAAAAAATGAATCCTGCTTTCCTTTTCATTTTTTTATTCATCCGTCTCGCACACATATGTATGATTCCCTCCTCTCTTCCTGCTCCCTGCACATGTTCTGAGGTGTCTTTGGAGCAATAACTCATAATGACAATTCTCAGCTTTGACAGAAGACACAGCAAGGCGCTTAAGGTTGCAGCTCGCCGCCCACACCGGGTAACGATGTCGGAGATTTTTCCACTTTAGGGTTCAGGCTTCTTTGTGTTGATGAGGTGTCCCCATCCAGCTCTGCCAAATGAAATCAGAGCGCCGACTCCAAGTGAGAAAACAACTCTGATTCATACAGCCATTTGTTTCTTTACCCTCAGTCTACTGCGAGACAGACCACAGGCCTCAATGTGTTGGTGTTTTGTTTGTTAGGGTGGTGTTTTATTTTAGCTGATTAAAAAGTGTATGAAAAATATTACAGCAAACGAGTCTAAGATGTTTTTTAAACAGGTTTTGATACACAAAGACTCAAAACACGTTCATTCAAAACAGTTTCAAATGGAAAAGTAGAAATGAACTATTCTTCTAGCTGGTTATGAAACACTCTGAAATTGAGTTTACTTTATGTTCAACCAAAGCCAACGCTGACGGCATCTTCTCGGTGTTTTCCTGGATCCACTTTATCTGATCATTTCTGACTTTGGCATCAAACTTTACATTTCTCCTCGTACTCAGGTACAAATGACTTTCTGAATGTCTGTTCAGAGGCATAGCGTCTTTATTTTTTAAGTATCACTTCTCATGGATCTACTCGGCCCCCATGCTTTCAACTTTTCCCATGCACCTCCAGAAACAATCTGAAATTACCCATGATGCCTCTTAAAGGCCTACAAAAGTGAGCAAGACTACCAGTGAGATTATAAACTGGATTAAGAAAACCGTTTTTACATGTGTAACCTCTATGTCAGGGTAAGAGTCATAGAGTTGATTAAAAGAGAAACTTCTAGGTTTGTGATAATACGATAAGGATTAAACTTTAGAAGGACAATTTTTATCACATTACCAGTGTGATTTCCTTTAATTACCTTGACATGTTTGGACCACAAACTTCCGTCAGTCCTTCTCTTTAGAGTCACTTAGAGTTATTGTAAATTGTCAGTCAGCTGATTTATAGAGGTGAAGACCACGTTGCCACCTGTTGTCCAACAGTCATAGGACAGTATTCAGGTGTGTGACAGCGTGTAGGCCCCCTCACCCTGATTTATCATCCTGGGTGCTTCCTGATCTCCACAGACTCTGTTAGCCAGTGCTGGGATCTATTTCTCTCTGATTACCTTAGTCTTTTCCCACTCCATGGTGTGGTTTTCTCTCTGTAAGACTGTCTGACAACAGGGGGTGTGGTCGTCCAGCCTAGTTATAAGAACCATCTTAAAATATATTTTAGAGTGTCTGACCGAATACACCATTTCAAAGAATCGGACTTAGTTATATTGCACTATTTTATAAAATACACAACAAGACACACAAAGACTTTTTAGTCCTCTGGTGCGTTCAACATTATTGCAAACCAAGCCCACATTTTTTTTGAGCAAAGGACTCTTGATCTGTTACTCACATCAGGTATTAGGAGCTGTTAGCTGTAAAGCACTTTGAATTGCCTTGTGTATGAATTGTGCTCTACAAATAAACTTGCCTTGCCTTGCCTTGCCTTACCTAGGAGTCTATATTTGTATTAGTCTAGTTGCCTATTGCAATCACTTAAAAACAAAGAAAAGAGAGATCCTGTTTTTTTAAAAAATAACTATCTTGTAAGAAAATGATTTTTTATTAAATAAATTAAATTTTCCTAGTTTTAAAATATACTTGATCATAAAAACAGGAATCTCTGAAAAGCTTTATTGGTTTGTCAAGCAACATGAGAGTGTAACCACCAAAAATCCTCTTATTCCATAAATAACATTAATTTGATGGTTGTTGAACAACTCGCATCATCTTGGCTCGAAACCAACATTTGCAATAAATACATAAAGTAAAAGCTGGATGAAGAATATCAGTAGTCACTGGTATTTCAGTTTAAAGTGTGACCCTGTAAACCTTAGCCATAATCACTGACATGCTCGGCTTAGCAGTTAGCAATTAGCATAGTCATGTCCCTGTTATTTCAAAATCAAATTCTGTCTGTACTACCAAGTACAGATTCATGTGAAATCAAAAGGTACCATGTTTAGGTACCTAAATGCATCCTTGTGACTGTTGGGGAATGGAAGACCAGGTGATTTTCCATGCTGGACATGAACACAACACTGCAAGATTATATTTTGAAGAATAAATATGTAAAAAAAATTTTAAAAAAGAGCAAATTTATATTTTACCGCATTAACACGAAAAAGTACCAAAATTTGGTACTGTTCAGTACTGATACAGATTGTCAAGTGCCGGGAATTGATACCGTATCGTTTCAAATGTAAAAGGTACCCATTCCTACTTAAAAGTCATATTTTTAAATGTTTTGCACTGTAAATTAATTTAAGAGCTATAAAGGTCCCATATTCTGCTCTTTTTCTGCAGTTTAATATGGATCATTGATGTCTTCATGAAATGGTAGTAACATGTTTTGGTCCAAAAGGCCAATAAATCAAGCACAGGGAAGCTTGTGCATGAAACTATGTGGCTGTTTACAGCCAAAAACAAAGCAGTGATGGCTCTTCAATTTTGGCATTCTTCTCCCCACTGCTGGAGAGATTTCTCTCCAGCAGTGGGGAGGGAAGTGGGCGGGGAGAGGGTTCGGGAGTATCTGCTCCGGTGGACCAATCAGGTCAGACTTGCTTCTGATTGGTCAAAAAAGGAAGTCGCTGATGTCAAGCAATACGTACAGGTTTTGTCATTAAATATCAAGTTTTGTGGGCTGGGAGGAAAGCCAAAGACCCACAAATTTCACTTAAAGACCTAAAGTGATTTTTGCATAATATGGGACCTTTAAATTACTGATGTGCTGTTATGGTTTTTATTCATGGTTGGTGAAAAAGGAGTACTAACTGGTTCTGGGACAGTTTGCAGTTTGTACTGATGACATTTTATGACCTAGAGAAACAAACAAGACCATCAGCCACATGAATGATTGTTTTCATGTTATAACTTTTGATTCTTGAAACAATTGAGGAGTCAAGCATCAGACCAGACACTTAACAGCTCACTGCAGAAACAGCTTTACTACATTTTCAACAACGCATACTCTCAGGGAAGGATACGTCCAAATGTTAAAAGAAAGCAGAATGAGATAGAAGCAGTACATTGGCATGCAAAGAACAAGCTGTTAAATGTGCATATGTGACCATAGGGGGCGCCAAAATCAACACAAACTGCACCTTTTACAAGAAATGTATGCACCACTGGTATAAGAGAGACAGTAAGATTACAGGCTTCCAGATGAACATGATATTTGAAACAAAGTAACAACGTTAAGAATCAACTGACTAGATAACAATAATGAACAGGATTACCAACAATCTCCAGTCCCCTGCCTCCTGGATGTTGTCAGCCTGTTTCTGCAGTGCATTTAACTCTCTAAAGGAGACATCAATAAACGTTTAAATGACTGCAATGAAAGAAACCATCTTTCCACTGCAGAGGTTGAACTCTCAAGCTATGGGAGGTTTTATTTAAGAGAGATCGAAACAGGATTATGCAAACAACAGGCTCCTTTTTTAAAAGGAGTTAAAATGGAAAGATTCCTGCTCGTACTGAAGTCAGTGGAGGAACGGCAGACTTCCAACTGGAGTCTCAGACTCAGGGGATCTGGATCCTCGTCACACTTAGATGATGGCGACAAGGTTAAGTGCATCTTAAGTGTTGATGGAATACATGGAGAGAGGCTACCTGGTCCAGAAGTCGTAGGTTTCAACTTCTGATTGCATTGACCTTTATAAAATAATTACCCAGAGCTTTGTCGGAGCACCTTCTGTTTTTGCCATGATGGATTGCCTCTGGTGTTTACACTTTGCTCAATGGAGGGAGGTGATTTACTGAGAGCTGCTGCGTCTCCTCTCCTCTGCTGTGTGCCCAGGTGTTTGTGAGGGCGCTCTTTGACTACGACCCCAAGGAGGACAAAGCCATCCCATGTAAAGAAGCTGGGCTGGGCTTCAAGAAGGGCTCCATCCTTCAGATCATGAGCCAGGATGACGCAACCTGGTGGCAGGCCAAGCACGAGGGGGACACCAACCCTCGTGCCGGCCTAATCCCGTCCAAACAGTTCCAGGAGAGGTAAGAAACAGCTCATCCTGTCCCGTCTCCTGCTGCCTCTTACCAAGAATGTCTTCACTGACACAGTCACACAAGTTTCACTCTCCTCCTCTCCCTTTCCTCATTTTTTTCCTCGCTTCACACTGCCAAAATAGTCTGGATTTCCGCACAATGTCTGGCCTGAAATGAGTAATGACAGAAAATGATAGTGCTGGTACCGATCCACTTTGGACAGCAAGTGGATGGAAAATCGCACATCAGTGTGCACTCGGACGGCCGCACTTGATGTGCAACACAGAGCTCAGGAGGCCGGGGCAGCTTCTTGGCACCGTCCACCAGCAGCAGAAAAGAATGAAGGAGCTGAGTGAAAGAAAAAAGAGAGCGTTTAACCTAGAGTTTGGTCAACAGCAAGTGTTTTTTCTCTCACATCCTGACTCAGTCTCGCTTCTCTCTTTCACCAGTCTCTGCTGACAGAATGAAACTGGTGGATATTGACGTGTGGCTTCTCTGTAGCGTAGCAGGGAGTGTTTATTATTCCCTGTGTGGTCATAAAATCTGATGGTTTTATTGTGCTCTTTCTTCTTCTTTCTCCATCCATCTCTTTTTCCTTACAGGAGATTTGCTCTGCCTCGACCCGTTGCCACTCTGCAGTCCCAGAAGATCTCCAGCCGACGATCATGTAAGCATAAATTATCTGCTGTGATAAGTCCTAACTAACCAGCACATGACGGCACACTGGAACAGGTGGGTGGGCTGGGAGAGGAGAATGCAGAGGAGAGGAAAGTGAAGTTAGAGGCATGGTTCAGGGCTGCTGTGCAGATCCACCACCTGTCATCAGAGGAAGTGTTGTGTCTGGATTTGCCTTCCTCCTTGTTTTCCTGTCTGCTCCATGTTTCATCCTCTCTGTGGCTTGTTCGGTCTCTTGCCAGGATCTCCTGCCTCTGTCCCCGTCTGCCTCTTCATGTGTTGATGTGCTCCTAGTCATGCAGAAGATGTTTTTCCCTGTGAAACACTTTCTCTGTTTTTACACCATCCAGCCAAAACAACATCCAGGCTCCTTATCCTGCTCACCTCTCCGTATCTCAGAGAGCCTCACGACAGATTCATGACCTGGTAGCAGATATACAGACATGTTGGAGACCCGGCTTTGCTCTCTGGAACATGGACTGTTAATGTTCCTTGTGTAGGCCTCTGTTATTCAGCTGATGCAGAAAACAGGCAGAATTTGGTAACAACAGTGTTTGAAATGACACAAGAAATGGTTCAATTCTTTACCTCATAGCAGAGAAATATTCAACTACAAGAAGACTTATAGAAGAGTTATGTTGGAAATCACAACTGTTAAAGCGAAGCCTTTAAAGGTTTTAGTAGAAAAGAAGGTTTCCAGGTGTTAATTGAATTTCATTAACACAAAAGTAAAGAGAAGAAAGGCCAGAGTCAATTCATGACAGATGTGACCCAGAAACAGATTCTTTACTGGAGCCAGCGATAACAGACAAGTGCAGATTGAATGAGCGTCAGATTATAAAGCAGCTGTAGCACAAAAGGGATATGAACAGACTTAATTCACAGGTATTAGTTCTTTTGTTATCCTGAGGGGGAATTGTTGTTAGGATAATTGAAAAATTACAGCACAGCATCAGCCTTCAGCAGAAAATATAAGTACACTAGCAACACTTTGCTGTCTAAGAGTGTTTTTTTTTTTTTTTTAATAAGGCTCATTCATAAAGGAAGAAGTCTATTTGTCTCAAAATAAATGCAACACACACCATCTCAGGCATGAAGATCTTCTATTTGCTCTGCAGCACAGTTTGTGGTGCATTTCAACCTTTATGTGCTTTTTGAACTGGTGTTTTTTGGGCTCATTTGATTATTAGATGCAACACTCACAGTTTCATAATTAAGCCTGGAGTTGAAAAATAAATACAGTGCTTAAAAAATGTATTCCGCCACCTGGCATGAAAACCATCCGGCATCATAAAGTGCTTTGATTCAAACTTACTTTCTCATTGAGTTTTTCTACGCTTCACCACTTTGGACAGGAGTGAGGAGTTTCTCAGACTGAATTTACATTTTTATTCCTAGCTTTGATTTAGCACACTAAAACTCTGAGAAGTCAGAAATTAATCAAGAACAAACAACCACTTTAACACATTCTCTGTCCAGAAGTGAAAGTAAATAGCTGTAATTTGTCCATCAAAAGGTACTAATGTGGTTTGCTATATTTTTCTGCTTTTTTTTCTTTTTTAAATATTTTTTTTTCATTTTACTTATTTCATTTATTGAGCTTGGGCAATGCACATTAATCAACATTACTGCGTTGAGCATCAATTTAAAAGTGTCGATATGAACACAGATGCTAAATTCCATCCATTGGACTGAGTTAGGGTCTTTCACAGCACAGACACAGTAAGACTTTAAAACCTCAGAAATCAAACAATAGATGATTACATAACAGAACACATACAGACAAGACAGCTTTTTTTTTTTTTTTTAATTAATAGTTGTCACTGTTTCTGGTATGTGATCGAAACTTGTTCCAGAAATGTTTACCTCTTACAATAACACCTTTTCACTGAATTTAGTCCTACGTCTATAAATTCATGGATATCAACAATCATTACACTGAATCATTCAATATATCATTTTTTGTACAGAGTTTGCCCATACTTGTGGATTAACCATTACAGAAACATAAGAAAATAATCTGGTAGTCAGCAATAAACTGTTCATTTAGAGCAGCGGTGGTTAATACCTTACTCTGGGTGGTGGACTAATAAACTTGTTAAGAACTGTGTAATTGGAAAATTTTCATTGCAAAGACTCCGATACACCAACTTGCACTGTAAGTTGAGCAAAGACGCCAACCTGTACACTTAGCCAAACTCTAACCACGCTGCTTGGTTCAGCTGATCACATCAGCTGTAGCACTTAACAGAAGTGTGCTACACCAAGTCTTAATGCAGGGGATCAGGAAATGGAGGGATTACAGCTTAATTACCCTATAAATCAAAATGAGTTAATTGCTTCATAATGAAGACAGTAGACATAAATCACGTTAAACAAGTTCAGGACAGCAGCAGAAACAATAAAGTCAACAGTTGTTGAGGTTCAAGATTTGAAAGGCACCTCATGGATTTATAAACCATAATACTGAAGAAGAGAATCATCTCTTATATATTGTAAAAACTGTTGTCCCAAGTGTTTTATAGTAAATCTATGAAATAGCTGGGCCTTTACCTTCTGCGGCAACTGCTCAGAGATTTGTAGATTACATTTAAATAAAATCAACAATGTTTTTAAACTGCTCTCCTCTGCTAAAAGCAACGGACACACTGGCGGCTTTTGTGGTTATTGATGGAAAGTCGTTTTAAATATTTAGAAGCCTAAAAAAAAGACTGCTGCATCTGAAAAAATGTTTTGACTTAACAATAATATTTGAACATCTCCAGCTCTACCAGCCGCTACAGAGAAATGAAAGCTGGAGGGCTGTGCAGCAGACGTCTGCACGGCCTCCACATGCCCCGGCTGTTTACGCCATGACTGCTCTGGCCCTCTGCAGCGTTTTACCTGCACCTGACGGAGGAGCTCAACAGGACATCCCCTGAAATGAACCCTTAAAACAACAAAGGCATTAGCTATGATTTACAAACAGTTTCCAAATCGTAATGTGATTTGTAAATGGTTTTAGCCACAGTGCATGAATGGAAGACTGTCCAGCTGGCTCTGTGACTGCACATTACAATACGGTTGTGTGTGCCTGCCTGTAGCCATGGAAGAAGAAAACAAGCTGCCAATATCTGCTGTGGGTCCTGCAGAAATGCTAAGCCCACTCACCCCACACAGACTCAGTCTGCAGTTGATTTCTCTGACTGTTTTCATATTTTCAAAACTAAAAACAGGGAAAGAAATCATTAGTTATGGCTCTCGCAAATGGAGGCTGACAAAATGGAAGTTCATGAGTGCAACTCCAGCATTGGATTAAAACACACAGATCATGAGTTAAAGTGTTAATCAAAAGGCATCAGAATTAACTGTATAGGAATCAGACAAAGTTAGTTGCCATGATAGCATCACCCAAAAAATTAATGTCTAGGAATAAAGTTGTCATTTTGTTGGAAACCTGAACCTGCAGTTTGAGTTCAGTTTGCAGTAATGTTTCCATTCCTGGTTGGGTGGATCTTTATCTGCCTTTGAAATTAATGTCCTATCCTAATGAAAAATGACATCTATAGCTATTCCACAAATAGGACAGGCTGTGTGAATAAATTACACACATTGACATTGTGTGTGTTTATGAAGCAGCTGATTGCTCTCAGTGGATCAGTCTGAACACAAACAGTAAACAGTATCTATAAGTGCCTGACAGTGACAGTGTTGAAGCAGAGAAAACAAACTGAAACAGGCGGTTTGACGCTGCCTTTCTATAGTCTTGATCAAGCCTAACTAACATTAAATAAAGTTTGTTACGTTAAGATGGCTGTATGTGAAAGTTATGATCTCCTAACTAACAGTAGCCTCCTATGCCCTGTTGCTCGCAGAGGAAAGCGTGTGAGGAGATGCGCAGGTCAAAGCTGACACATCTGGCCAACCTTGCAAAAACTTGCTCTTAGTTATACAGAGCCATTGTATGATTATGTGAAGCACATTATCAGCACCAGACTCGCGGAAACGTAATACTTTGTACCGAGTACCTGCAGTCACGCACTATATTTCAGTCTTTTTGATTTTTTTTTTAAACATAATTTTATTTCGTGCATCTTTGAAATTTATCTAGTCACTTTATTACTTCACTACATTTGTTTACATCCTTAATGTGAACGGCTAAAACAACAGATTTAGCCCAAAGGACACAAGCAACACATAGTGTACCATGGGTAATGTATTTTTGGTGCTATCATAAATCGCCAAAGAAAACTATCATGTGGAAAGGAAAGGAAAGGAAGGTTACTGGCAACTAGTCAGAAGTCCTAGTGTGTTGAAAAAGGCCAAAGTGGCAGCACTGAACCTATAAAGTATGGTTGTTCTATATATACCTGTACATATGCACAATTTTAAGTCTTATGTTCCCTGTATGTAACCACACTGCCCTCTAACCATCAGCTTATTAAAGTAAAACCTCCTGACATGACTGCTTCCACTCACTGTCACTGTCCTCCCTCCTCATGTGCTTGTTTTGTTCCTTATTCTTACCTTTGTCCTCAGAACCGTAACCACACATTCAGGCCTAATGAAAGCACATACAGTGGGTTCTCTGCTAAAATAAACTGCCCTCCTCAATCCTTTCATTTTGATTTCCCAAACATATAAACCCTCAGAAAAATACTCCTCTTCTTGTGCTTTATGTGCCTGCTCTGGTTCCACAATGACCCCATTGAACCAAAGGCTGGTTCTTTTTCCCATATTTTTCAACTGTAGATTACTGCTTTGAAACGGACATGCACATTTGCCGACTTGTTTCCCTGGACATGGCTGTGCGCCCTTAATGTAATGTGACTCTTTCAATACAGTGCTCTGGAATAACCAAAAAGAGCTACGCTGACCACCCCTAAACTTAGCATTAAGCTCATTTTGTTTCAGATTCAAGCCCTCGGCTGAATTATGGATGTTGTCATTTCCTGGTTATGTTCAACCGCATATTGGCATACATGGTGCAGGATGGCCAAAAATAGCCTGCTAAAGTCAAAGAGAGACAGTGCTGCACTGTTCCCTTACTATTTCATTTTAATGGCCCAGTTCCTCTGGTGAGTTATGGGATTTGTAAACCCCCCACTCCCTCCATGCACAGAGGGCAGGTGCAAAATGTAGCAGAGTGTGCAACGGCACCCACCGAGAAGCACAAGTCTCCTTTTGACGGCAGCAATACTTTCTACTTAATGTTATACATACTGTAAGGATTAGCAGTGTGTGCAGCAGCAGGAGGAGGAAGTCCCCTGACATGGCCCCCGTTAGGTTTAGATTGATAACTGGGGAATGATAACAGTTCACTCTCTGTTCTTGCAGACACACACATATTCATTTCCCAGCATTCAAAACACAAAAAACTCAATTTGAGACGTCGGACCCAGTTGGAGTAGAAGCAGTTCAGTGAAATCTCTCAAAGAAACTGAGTCAGGCAGAGGGGAATGAAGGTTATGGATGGTCTGAGTGAGAAACAGAAAGTCGATGGGTCATGTTCAGTAGCAGATGTGGCCCTGTGGAGTGGTGATGGCTGGGTCAAGAGAGATGGAGGGAGACAAAGCTTGGATCCCGGCCCTGAACATGCCGGACTGGCTGCACCCCGGGGCCATAAACTACACCCTAATTGAAGGATACTGTAGAGACCCCGCTGTTACCGAGCAGAGGACGGCGGTGGTGATTGAGGAGGGGGGTCCCTCTCTGTCTTTCGGTTTCCAGCCCGGGAGCTCCGTCGGCTGGAACAATATTGGTCTTGGCGAGGGGCTGCGGCGAGCATTGCTTAACCGTGTCCATTTACGCCTCACATTTGCAAGATATAAATAATCCTTTTCCTCACTGTTGCTCTCTTGAATGCATTCCTGGGTTATGAAACTGATGTTTAAAGTGCCATCAGTTGCTCTCTGTCAGCCAGTTGCTAATAAAGAACAGGGGCTACATCAAGCAATCTACATGTCCAGCTGCCAACCTGGCCGTACCTGCCCACTACCATCAATACCTGGCGCTCCTCCAGCCTCCCCATCTGCTCTGACGTACTAACTGCTCTCTGGGCTTTCACACAGCGTGTCTGTTCCCCGGCTTGACATGCAAACCTCTCCGCTGTCTGATTGTTTGGTTTGGTTTGCAGCCTGCCAAACACGTGGACACACTTATCGCTCACCTTGGGGTCTTGCTACGTCTCTCTTCATACATTACAGCGCAATCCCTCTTACTCCTGCTCCCTCTCACTCCATCTCATGAGTATTTTGAAACGGCGCCCAAGATTGTTCTTAAGTGGCCCTGAACCTCGCCCCGGTGTTCAATTTTTCGTCTATTTCATTTTTCGACTTAAACGCTTACAGACACAGAAATAGATATTAACGTGCAATAGGTGCATCAGAAAATGTGTGTTTGATTCTCAAGTGTTAGTGCTTATTAAATCAAGTTGTGAATGTTTCCCTTCATGCTTTAAGTCCCTGCCAATTGGTTGATTGTCCGTTTCCCAATCTGCAGTCATTTTGAAATTTAATTTCTAAAAGAAGTCAGGTTTCAGCTCTAACTTTGTTGTGTCTGCTCTACATTTGAAGGCTAAAAGATGCATGACAAAGATCTCATTGTGTCATGTTGGAAAATTCCACTGGTCCCACGTTAGTTGTTTAAAAAAGAAGCAGAGAGATATGAAGAGTAAAAGAGAAATTGACAGCTTCAGGTTAGTTCAAGGAGAAGGCCATCTGTCTGCTGGCTGGCGGTGGGAGTGACATCAGCCCATAACTCAGAGCCATTAACAGGGTGCTGAACGGGGCCATTCATTTGTCTCTTCCTCAGAAACCAGATTCTGAGAGATTTTCTCATCGCTGTGAGGCAACGACTGCTGGGCCAAGTTTAATCCATCCAACTTGAGAAATAGCTTTAATCCAAAGAGTAGAGATATTTTCTACCTCCTGTAACTTTTAGGGATAGCATGACTTACACCTGCTCTACATCAGACTGAAAAAGTCTTACCGTAGCCTTTAAAAGATTACAACCAGACACTGTTTTTACCTAGAGACTGCAGGAGTTTTCACACAAGCTGTTTAACTGTAGGGTCACTAATTATTTTAAACTACTATTGGATTGATATCCAAACTACTTTCTGTCATGCTCTTGGTGGAAATTTACCAGAAAACAAAAACAAACATGGAACAAATCTCTTCTTAAATTGGATTAGTTTGTGTTTTAAGCTGTGATTGATTCCTTAACTGTAGCTGTCCTAGTTTTGCTAAAGCCTCTATTATATTTCTGCTTTAAGTCAACACCAAAGGGTTTGGTGCCGTTTTTGGTACCACAAACTGCTGTGTTGATGTGTCTGCGTTGGTCTGCAACACTCTAGCAAAATGCATGAGGGCACGAGGTCCAATTGATCACCTGTTTCTGTTATTGCTACATTTCTACTTTTTTTCACAGCGATTTGGGGCTTTTTATATGAGGTTATATTTGTGCCACCAGAGACTGAATTTAAATCAAAGTATTGAATTTGTAAAAGCATGACGTGTAATGGAATTTAATGTTTTGAAAATGAAATATTTTGTTTTATTGATTTAAATTTTTAAATTGAATTTGAAATTGTGTTTTACCTATGAAAATTTACGCTGTTACTTATCATTTACTTTCATGTGGTATTTGTGAACTAAAACGCAGGGTGTGCTAACAACGGCTAACACAACGTCCCTGGTATAGCAGCATGTTTTTCCAACGAAACACTGGTTCAGAGAAGATGTCACTCCCAGTTCCTTCTTACCAGTTCCGAGCTTAATGGAACGCATCACCACAGGAGAGTCTGCAGGTGTGTAGAGGGTGTCTGTGAATCTGTGCTCCATTATTCTCCCTAACGGGCACAAGATGCCATAATGGTCCTGCTGCTCTGAATTGAAATTGAATTGTAAAACTGAATCTGTCTTTTGTGGATTGAAATTGAATTCTGTGTTTTTGAATTCAAAGTATAAAAAGAGTTGAGTTTTCATAGGTGAAATACAATTTCAAATTCAATTAAAAAAAATTAATTCAATTCAAAAAAATAATTTATTTTCAAAAATTAAAATTCTATTACACATCATGTTTTTTCATATTCAGATTCTGGTGGCACAAATATAACCTCATACTTTATGTTATATAGTAGCTCAGTGTTTTTCAACCTTTTTGAGCCAAGACTCATTTTTAACATTGAATAAGTCCCATGGCACACCACCAACCAAAAATGTAACAAAATAACACTTCATAGTCTAATGACAATGCAGTTTCTTTTGCTCACACTCTTCAAAGATGAACACAAAGCTGATATCATGACTTCTTTTACCGTATCAGAGCTGAACACCTCCTTGATTATGCCTTTGCAGGCAGGTGGTATTTATGACTCTGTCACAGTGTGCAGCGATTTTGATTTTGCAACAAGTTCAGCAACGTGGTAGCTAGCTTATTCACCTTTATGGTTTATCCCTCAAAAATTGGCTCTTTTGCCATGCTTTCACACAGGTGACCAGGACAGTCCACCTGCTTGTTTGAAGCATCAGGTGGTTCATTTGGAAATGGTGTGTACAGCTTACTTGGGACTATGGCATTGTTGATAGCTTTTCACCACACACCGAGCACACTGTTTCATCGCATCCTGGTGAAAGTAAATCAGAGCAACACAAAGCTTTTGCTGTACAGCCTTGATTTCACCATCTTTGTTTTCTTTTGACTACCTCCCATACTAGAGCTTTCATCAGTGTCTGAGTTTTTCCCGGGCCCTGCTGTGAGTTTGGATTATTCCCTTTTAAAACTTCTCCATCCCTGTCATGGCTAGCTGTCTTATTTATCACAACAGCTGTCTCATTTCTCTTGTCTCAGAGTATTAAGGAAATTAGCTACCAGCTGCCACCTACTGACATGGAAGGAAGTATGTTACTTTTAAAGCATAGCCACTCAACAATGGCAGGTTATCAGTTTTTTAGTCTAATTAAGTGAAATTGGATGATTTTCCATGGCACACCTTACACCAGGGATCTCAAACTCGTGCCATGGAGGGCCAAGAGGCTGCAGGTTTTCTTTCCAACCAAAAACTCCACCAGCTGATTTCACTGATAAGTCCCTGCTTTCTGCTTGAAGGTGAGGTAATCAGTGAGTTGAGTTCTCGGTTGGAAAGAAAACCTGCAGCCTCTTGGCCCTCCATGGCACGAGTTTGAGATCCCTATTCTAGGTACATAGACCTACGGCACAGGCTACAGCGTTGATCTCATTCAGAAGTCTAAATCAGGCTTACGCTAACTGCTGCTGTGCTAACACCCTGACCCAACAGCAATGGTAGCAATAATGTGTATGTGTTACAAATAAAATGTTTTTGCTTTTTTAACCATTGATGGAGGAGGCACTCCTTGCTCGCAGGCAGTTTTTCAGGTTGTCAAACTTTATCGCATGAGCGAAAGCTAAAGGTTTCTGCTTGTATTGACGTAAATAAGACCTGCATGTTGTTATGAAGAATCTATTTCCATTTCTACATCATGTATAGCCATCGTTCTTTTTTAACCCTAATACCACCTTTATGCCAGCCTCTCTGTCACCATTTGTGGTGATTCTTTGGTACATGTGCAACATGTGATACACCTCTAAGTGTGTTTCCCTTGCTGAGACTGAAGTCTGCCATGAAGCACCCAGTCAGACTGGTTTGGTTGACTGCTGGTGGACTGAATAGCTCAAACTGTCTGCAGTCGTTTGCCTTGACTCCCTCACACACAGCTAATGATAGGCTCGGCTGCCACCGTCTCTGCAGGCCTGGTCGTCCACTTAGTCCGTGATGAGAGCCATCTTTAACTTCCTCATCAGTGCTCTGATTCACAAAGAAAGAACAGAAGAAGGACTGCTTCCACTATTTAAGCATTGCCAGATAGGCCTTGTTCAGTCAGTTTACATCCTGCAGTGTTATCATGGAGTGTTTCATTTAAGTAGGAATGCAAGTGTACAAGGCTAAAGGCCATCAGGAAATGCAAACCATTCTTGTGGCAGATAAGCAGCAGATGAAAGCCTTCCTTGGTGTATTAATGGCAGCACTTGGAAGGATTTCAGATATCCCCTCCTCTACAATCATCCTCCTCGAAATGAGGCTTAAGTGCTGGTTCGACTTAAAATGTCACGTTGGAGCAGGAGGGAGGCAGCATCAGGAGGAGCATTGCCGTGAACACTAACATGTGAAACAAGATGTCAGATAAAGGCAGACACGTTTGGCTCCACACTTCAAAACAATCAGCGCGCTCAGGCCTGATGTTTGGAGCACGACACAACCTTCGCAGTGATCGGTCCTGACTGCTGTTTTGGCTAGTCATTAACTGCTGGCCGTGACGCAACATCTCCTTGCACTGCAGTGCGCTCTGGGAAATGAACATGGTGCTGTAAGTTGAGCCCCATATTGTGGTAGTTGGTGTTATGTATGTTTTGATTTAACCTTGTTTGGCTGAAATAGGAACACGTGAAAGAGGGAAGCATCTATAAGTGCCTCCAAATGTTCCAGGGCATCTTGAACCAAACACACACACACAGATCCTGCATCAGCTACCATTTGAACCCATCATCTTTGAGCTGTTTGGATGGCACTTTTAAACATCTGGAGTCATTTTGAAAGCTACCTTAAATTGAAAATGAAACATGTTACTGTATAACACATTTCCATTACAAAACTCAAGGTCAGAACCCTCTCTGTATTGTTTTTTTTCGCAACTCTAGAGCTGTGTTTGGGTATACATGGCCTTTTAGAGGCTCTGGAATCTAAATATATGTCTTTCCTTGGTGTCACAGTGGAACCACCACAGACCAGAGACTGTGTCTCCTTGGGTAACAACTTATTTATATCTTTATTAGAAACAGTAAAAATGTTCCTGTGTAGAATGTGAAAGTTGATTCCTAGAGTTTGGTGAAATAGTTTCCTATAGTTTTCCTATTTTTAAGATTTCTATTTAAATGTTCAGTCCTTATCTACACCCTAATGTCTAAACCCTGAACCCTCACTTTACAGATGTCAGGTAAGCAGCACATGTTTGGAAAACCAGGTTGTCACAATGAACTTTGTGTAAATCCAAGAAATTAACTCTGCTGAGACTTAAACCAATCAAAAGAGGATGATGTGGTATCATAAAGTCCTTGTTAGAGTTAACAAGATAATGTGACAGATTGACAGCACCAAGTATGATACACTGGGATAAATACTGGGGGCTCTTAACAGAGTCTGTGAGCCCTGATTAAAAAGCAAACATGTTGACCTTGAGGTTCTTTTTGTTGTTGTTAAATGAATCAAGTGTTCGTCTTAAAGACTCAGCAGGTGTAACCTTATTACCTCCACCAGCCAAGGAGGTTCTGTTTTTGGGAGAGTTTGTCTGTCTGTCTGTGAACAACATAACTCAAAAACTAACAAACGGATCTTGATGAAATTTTCAGTAAATATTCAAAATGGGAGACGGAAAAAGTGATTTAATTTTGGAGGTGATCCGGATCACTGTCTGGATATAGGATATTTTAAAAGGATTCTTTATCATTGTGAGATAGGGTTGTTTTCAACATATTGTGTATATAACTCCACCATAAATGGGTGGATTGCTTTGCAAAACAATACAAGACAAGGTCACCATAATTTCTGACAGATGTCAATATCCTGGATACTAACATCTGGAATATGAAATATGTACTGTGTCATCATTATTTTCAATACTGTCAGGAAACGAATTATCGTACAAACCTGCAACTAACACCCAATTGTTGCAGACAGTCTGCTGAAAGGGAGTATAACATTAAAGTAGGACTAAAGTGTTGGTGACACAATATGCTTGGTGGAGGTCTGAGCTCTCTAAGTGCTTTTCAAATTGCTGTGTGTGTGTCATAGCAAGGAGAGCATTTTTCACAAATGTACCAAAATGAAATAGTATCAATAGCTATTTCATGTATATGTGAGAAATGACTCAACTCCAGATTTGAATTTTTCACATAAAGACAAACTGCTGTACCTGTTCCTCTCATTACACAATGGTAGATAAGATGTTAACCTTTTTTTCTGCTGTTTCTTTTCTTTTGCTTTTCTAAGACGATGTGGCTGTAGAGTTTGGTAGGTTTTCTCTTTCTTATCTCCCATCTTGCTCTTTAACCTCCTTGATGTAACCCAAAATATTTCATAACCGTGAGTTAATTCCATTCCTCCTCTCAAACGCACTCACAGCTGAGGAGATCGAAGGTACTACACGTCTAACATCTCTCACTGATTTGCACTGACCTGATAAGTTCCTGGCTGATGATGCAGGATTGTCAGAATCAGTCAAACCATGATCTGGTTCCCTTCATTGCGTTTGTGTGTAATAACATCCTCTTCCCCCCTCTGCTCTCTATTTGACTTGTTTTCATTTGGACTGACGCGTTATGTCAAAATTGATCCCTGTGTGAGAGAAACATCAGACGTCACTGTGAATGACTTCTTTAGAAACTAAGAGTTTGATCTCTGCCTCATCTTTTCCCAGCTGACATGTCCCATTCATTAAAGACATATCATATTCAGAATCATGTTAACCCTTTCCCTGCTGATCTTAATACTCAACAGAGCGATAGCCATGGGTGAAATTAACATAATCTCCTGAGAGCTGTGGCTATCACTCTGGACAAGCTAAACATAAACAAATAAGAATAAAACCATAACACATATGAGGAAAAAATATTCCTGTTGTTGTTTCTCTGTGTTTGTTTCTCTCTTTCTTTCTGGACTTTTCTTTTTGCCTTTTCAGTTTCTGTTCAGATGGTTTAAGTTTCTGTTCTACTTTCTCTTTAACTTGCTTCTCTTTCGGCATCTCTTTTCTTTTCTTTTCTTCTCATCACCAGAGGAGGACTATAGTATCGGATTCAACATAGGTGAGAGATGTTGTCTTTTTCCTTCTTTTTCCCCATCTTCCTCAATTTCATTAACGCAGCAAAAACAATAAATCAGACTGTCAGAATTATAAGTCCCTTTTCCATTTCCCACCCTGATTCTTCCTTGTGACGCTTTTCAGCCTTGTAGTTTATTTTTTGTAAAGTGCTAAACTCATCACTTTAAAGCCCAGAGTGATTTGGTAAAACTGATTCAGCCCAAATGTCATATAAAAACACAAAGAGTAGTTGTGAAGTGGTACACTAGCCACTCTGAGCTATTTATGTGTTCTGCTGACAGAATGAGTGCACGGGTAGATCATGTCATGGATTTACAGAATGTAGTATTTATCCTGTTCTGCCTCTGCTGTGGGTCTGAAGACATCTTTGAGAACAGTCGCTCTGGATAAATTTGGGTTAAAAGAACAGCTTGTTTTCCACGCTTTGTCCCGAAGGTCCAGCTGAGGGCCGGTCTCACTGATGTGGTCCCGGTCGGACAATTAACGTGGCCCACATTGGTTCTGCAAACCTTTCCAAAGAGCTGCTTCTAATTCTCTGTCTTGTACAGAAAATGCTCCCCATCATGTTTTTATTACAGCTGTCATTTCACTGACAAATCATAAGGTATCGTCCCTCTGTGGTACCACAGCCTGTACTAGCTGGCTCTCATACAAGTCCTCTGTTTCTTCATTTCCCTTTTCTTTTTATTTCTCTTTTTGTTTCATTCATTTCCCTTCGCCCATTTTGTCTCCATGCAGATGTTAAGTTGAAGAGGTGAACTGGCCTCAGAACTCTCTGTGCACACTACAACATCTAATCTCCAGATTTCTCAGGATATCCAGAGCACACGCGAGTTTATAAATACTGACTTTGAGCCATGTCTGCCAAGCCCAATCAGGGTCAGTTCCCAAATCTGAGCTACGCCAAAGACCAGTCCCTTTTTCCACTCCTCTGTGTGCCCTTCAGGCCTGCCCTCACTGTAACCCTGCCTTCACCATGAGGTCACTGACCTCAGACTTTCTTCTTCCTCTTTGGTGCCCAAACAACATCCAGCACACGCGGGTAAGCAGCATTTCTCGGCTCCAGCAGCCCAGAACGAGGTTTAACTGAAATGAGAGAAGCTCATGAGGAGAAAGGGGGGAAAAAAATGTGAGTTATAATAACATCTTCTCTATGAGTGTACTTGCTGCATGGCTTTTCAGCCTGTTGGATGTGGTTGTATGATTTAGAGTTGGCCTGTCCAAAAGTTTGAAATACTAGAACTTACAGATGCTTTTGCAATGCTACTGAGGTTGCATGGGGAAATAAATGAGGCAGTGGGAGGGGGAGGGAGTTGTTGTCCTTAGCTTTTGGTTTGTTTTCACTTCATGCCTTTTTCAGTGATGCAATGTCTGTAAGGTCCTTTGCCTGGAGAAACTTTGGAGACTGAAACAAGCTGAAGGAGGTCCCTGCTCTTTGGGTTGACGCTGCACAAAGATATTCATTTTAAAGTTACCTGAAGTCACAACATACATGCACTTGTTGGATCATAAAGATTTTAAGTGGATTGATGGATGGTGAATTGGTTGACTGATGAACAGATGAATGGATGTATTTGATTAGATTGTTTGATGAATGGGTTGGTTTGGATAGATGATGCATGAAAGGATAGATTGGTTTGTATTGAATGATTATACTGGATAGAAGTGGATTGAATTGGATCGATGGATGGACTGGGTTGAATGATCGGTTAGTTGGTTGAACGCTTGGGTTACGGGTGTGTATGATCCAACAGATTTGTTTGATAGATGGATTCGATTTTGAGCTGGATTGAGTTTCATTGGATGGGACGGATGGATGGATATTTGGACAGGCTGATCTGATCGGACGGATGGATTGAAGGCGAGTATGAATCTCCATTAAATTGGATCTGAACAAACAAGAGCTGGTATGTTCATCAGCCCCTTTGAAATTCAATTACGTCCATGTCAGGAAAGAATGGAAAAGTCTAATAAAGTGAATAAAAACACTTTATTTCCAAAGTGGGATGAGTTCATTGGGCTTCAGGTTTGGTATCTGCAGAAAGTCTGAAGCCAATGTATCAGCATTAGTGAGTTTTTCCTCCAATCTATGTCCAAACATCTACTTATGAGATTATAGAGATACATATTTTAACAAATATCCAACATTTGGATAGAATCAGAGAAGATATATGCACTGGATTGATCGATCGGAGCTGCTTAGAGAAGGGAATTAGAATTGGAAATTTCTCGACTTTTTTTCTGAGAGATTTTTTTTTTCATCTAAAAAACAGACGACATTTGTTTTTTGTTCTTTGGTCTTCAGAGGTCTCATTTGGCTTGTTGATAGTGGCTTCAAAGACTCAATTAGCCACTGTCTGTGTGCATGTGTGTGTGTGTGTGTGTGTGTGTGTGAGTTTTCTCTCAGGCATCATTTTGAGACGAGACATTCTGTAGAGAAAGGGGAATACTACGAAGGGGAAAAACAAATAGCGCTCGACACAAATCGACTTTTTGCAGCCAGAGGTCTAGAGCCCTATTCCACAGTTGAAGCCGGTAACACTTGGGCTGGGTACCACTTTCCAAATGCTTAGCGCGGGGGCTGTGGAAACTACTCCCCGAGTGTGCTCTCCCCAGATAACACTTTTAATGAGTACACCATGGCGTAGACTGCTCCACGCACAGATTTCAAATCTCACACCCACGAACTGCACCTTTTGCTTTCATTGTGTTTATGAGTGGAGGAGTGAAATACATCAGCTTGGCCACAACTGAAAAGCTGCATTATTCATGTCCCAAAACTCAGAGTTTGGCTGGGTAAGCTGTATACTGTATATATTCACATGATCTTTCCCATGATTCTTTAGATTCAGACAAAAACTTTGAGATAAACCATGGAGCACTCTTTACTATCAACATAATCCTTTTCACAGACACCTATCAGCAGTGTTTGGAGGGAGCATCTGCAGGTCACACGCCTGTCTGTCTGGATATATCAGTTCTTCTTTTCTCTTGCTGTGTCCTTTCAGCATCCTCCTCATCTTTCCTCTCCTCTCCAAAATCCTCTCTTGGTTCCTTTCCTCTCCTTTTCTAACTTTTCCCTGGGCTCTTCAGCTCTCTAGATCCTCCTCCCAAGTCCTTTCTTCAAACCTAATTCGATCCCCCTTGTGTACTCTCACAGTCCCTCTCCTCAGTCTTCCCAAATTCTCTGTTCCAAGATTTATTCCAGACTTCTTTATTCCTTAATCTCCCATTTCCCTCTGTATCCTCCTGAATGCTCTCCTCTTCAGATCCCTCACTTCTTGGGTCCTTCCTTGATTCCTTTATTTTGCTTATACTCCTTCTCTCTGCCGAATCCTTGTATGTACTGTCTTTTTTTCTCCCTGCCAGACCCCTCCTTTTTCCTAGTGTCTCCTCTTATATTCCTGCCAAAATATTCCCCTACTCCTTTTATTCACATTTTTGGTTTCTTTACAAAAGACCATTTTACACTATAGATTCTCATTTCTTCTTGGTACCTCATCCTCAGCTTTGTTCAGTCTCCTCTCTTTAGATCAGGGCTCTGCAACTTTTAGTTTCAAAGGAACCATTTTGCCTCAGCTCAACTGGATTAAAGTCATTCCAGGGCCACAAAATCTACTTTATCGTCACAATAAAAATAATGAAGTGTAAAAAATTCAACACAAATTAAAATCTAGGGAATGATTGTTTGTGATGTGATAGTTTACTACTTAGAAAAAATAAAAAGCAAAAAAAGAAGAAGAAAAAAAAAACATTTAAAACATTTGCAGAATTTTAAAAAAAGTGTTGAAATTAAAATAAATCTAAACATTTGCAAAAAAAAATTAAAAAATCTTGAAATTTAAAAAAAAAAACATTTTGATTTAATTTTTTTGACATAAAAAAAAATAAAAAAAAAATGAAATTTTCAAAAATCACAAAATTTGAAAAAATTGTAATTCAAAAATAATGGTCATTTAATACATTTGCAAAACATATAGACATTTTTTTAAAGAATTCTTGAAATGGATTTCATCTTGAAATAAAAAAAAAATGTCATTTTGATTTTAAAAAATTAGAAATTTATTTTTTGACATTTAAAGAAAATCAAAAATGTCCAAAAGTAAAATTTCAAAAATAAAATCAAATTTTCAAAAAATCACAAAATTTGAAAAAAAAAAAAAAAAAAATTGAATTCAAAAATAATTTACATTCAATACGTTTGCAAAACATGTTGACATTTTTGAAAGAATTCTTGAATTGGATTCCATAAATTGACTTTATTGCTCAACTCCACATACAAAGCATGTATATAAAGATAGCATGTTGGCAGTTAAATGAATCTGTCCAGAACCGAAATCTGTATTTTCTTCCAGATTTTTCTTTTTGTAGATTTAGTTACTAGTGCTGTAAAATTGAGGTTAGCCACAGGTGCATGGAAAGTTGGTGGACTGTTGATGTTGTAGGAGGTGAAGTAGAGGGGTCGTAGGCTTTGTTGCAAGATGTGATGCATATTTAGTTCAACAAAATGTTAACACATGATTTTGTTTAGTGTCAATCTCTTTAATCATCAATACCCGCTGTAACAAAAATAAAAATTCTATATTTCAATAGGACTTTTTTAAAAGCTGCAATGAACCACTGCAAAGGAGTCAAAGAGCCGCAGGTTGCAGCTCTCTGCTGTCTGCTGTCTGCTCTAGATGCTTGTTTGTCCTTTCTGATTTTTCACTCTTACCCTCCTCAGACTCTTTTTCTGGCTAACAGATTGTTCTGATTCCTCTTGAGAACATAACATAAAGAGTTTAAGAGTCCAAGCATGTTTTCCCTATGAATGCATATTGCTTCATCATCTGCCTCATCATCAGGAGTATTGCCCCTTTTTTCTCCTTATTGTTTCAGTCTGGAAAGTGTCCTCCGCCCCTTCAGCATCCTACTATGTCTCCTCTTCATCCTTTTCCACCGAGCCAGTAATGGGCATGCATAATGAAGCCAAGAGAGCGCCCATAATGCGTTCCACATTCAGTGCCTATGAACGAGACGAAGTGTTACAGCGCTAAACCTCAACGTACGGCATCGATCCGAAAGTGAAAGACTCCCTTGATCCCTCAGCTGCCACAGCTGGTTAATTCCATCGTTGTCGTCTCCATTAGTCCTGAGGAGAGCGCGGGCCCCTGAGGGCAGAGCTGGGATGGCACTGGAGCTGTCAGCACAGTCTCTTGTAGTGGAGCCATGGGCCCTCAAAGTATCGGGGCCTCACAACAGGTGGTTTTACTATGAGGCTTTTCCTCTTAGCCTCACTGCACTCCCTCTCTGGACCAAATGAAAGTTGATTGGAGGGAAAATGGCAGTCATTTTTTATTTCTCTCTGTGTTGTCATCCTGCTGATCGCCTACGCGTGATGTCTGACAGACCTGATGCTCGTGTTTCTCTCAGGCTTCTCATCTTTCAGACACTCACTGGCAGATGCTTGACTTAAGTTCTTCTGAGTCATTTCTTATTTTTTTCTTGAACATTTCTTTTACGTCACCACTGTTTTTTTTCCTCTCTCCAACAGTTTTAGCTGTTTCCTGTACAGGTGAGGGTTCACAGGAAGTGTGTCCGAGTGGGCAGTGTGTGTTCCCAGGGTGGAGAGGCCTCAGGGTCGCTTTCCTTAAGCATACGCTGAATTTCCTACGTGGCTGTTAGATATTATCACCCTGGAAAATGGGCTTGCAGGACTGCTGGCGACTTCCAAGCAATTGTGCGTGTGTTTCTGTGCGTGCATGTGTGTGTGTGCATAGTCGCTGCTTGTGTTTACACTGTGTTGAATATGCTCATCTCTTTTTCCTTCACTTTCTTCACATTTTTGTTACATTGGAAGACGTTTGACTCAAAGTGTCTGTGTAAAAAGGAGAGTCTAACTGTGTGTGTGCACGCAGTATTTAGTTGCACTTCTGGCAGTTACCCAGTCACAGCCTGGTGCACACCATTAGGAGGTGCGTGTGTGTGGGACTTAAGCAAGGAAACTTTAACTCCACATCCCAAGACACACAACGCTCCAGCAGGAAAACACACCAGAATAGTGCCACTACTCAGCTCTCATTCCAGGGAAACTCGAAGCAGAAGCACGGTCAACAAATACAATATGAGAAGTCAAAGTGCTGACAGATTGGATTATGTTGTTACGCATATCAAACATTCCTTTTCTACGAGTACCCAATGTGCTGGGATCATCAGTGATAAACATGTTGGTGTTGGTGAAGCTTTTGTCTAACAGGCAGGTTTAATCCTCTGGAGAGGACTAGGATCTGGATCAGATTTATTTGAATCTCATCTGTCATGTTTAATCTTCATCATTACTGAAGATGAGATAGATATGAGTGTAAGCGTTAGAATACTGGAATCAGTTTTTACAGTTCCTGCCCATCAACCAGGCTATGAAAGGGTCCATCCTACTATCTGTCTATCCATTGATTGGATCATGGTGGCAGCAGGCTACAAAAGCTGCCTGCAGCATCCATTCCCTCTGCAGAATCTCTCCTGGTTGATCCTGAGGCAACCTAGTGCATTCTGGGTCTATCCCAAGACTCAAAGCACCAAAAAAACTTCTAAAAGTTGGGGTTCACAAAACATTGATGCAAAACATTCTAGTTCTACTTCAAGTTCCCATTCTCCTCAGCCCAGCCCTGCTTTATGGGAAATTCATTTGAGCCACTTCTACCTGTGATCTCATTCTTAGAGTCCCTACCTCTCTAGGTAGAGACCATGAGTGAGTGCTGAAATGTGGATTGACTAATGAATCAAAAGCTTCGCCTTCAGGCTTGCTTCTTTCAAAGACTCAAAAAAAATGGACTTTTTCGGGTTTGGGAAGATGTTGGAGAAACCTTCTCTTAACTCATTGGCTGCCAGCCGTTGTCAGAGCATCTTGAATGATCTTCTAAGACTCCCAGAGTATTGTTTTCTATGACTATGTGAACACTGAAACTACCTATGAAGAGTAGACTCTTCTCTATCATGTCTGTCTTCCTATTTTTGATTAAAAAAAACCCTGAGAAAATGTCCTTTTCTCAGAAAGCTGTAGCTCCATCCTTTGATCCTCTCCATGATCTCCGTCGTCTCTGAACTACCCCGACACATCTTCAGTTGGAGCGTGAGCTGCCTGAACTTTTCTGACTTGCAGCTTCTCGCTATGTCTCTGTCATTCCACATCTTCTCCTTATATCCATGCTGAGCTCTCATC
Source organism: Halichoeres trimaculatus (assembly GCF_033239565.1). Taxonomy (NCBI): domain Eukaryota; kingdom Metazoa; phylum Chordata; class Actinopteri; order Labriformes; family Labridae; genus Halichoeres; species Halichoeres trimaculatus. Next base: position 24,880,721 of record NW_027437196.1, on the reverse strand, counting down.
CAATGAGCACACCGCTCTCACCCACAGTAGTTTACGAGCAGGATTATGATTGACAAGACCCCAAGACCCTAGACTTTACCTCCCCCCACTGAAACTTTATTAACTTCCACAGAAAGAGGAAATGGTTTGAATCAAATTGGCGTCTGTAGACGTCAGTGGCAGCCTCTGAGTTAACAGAGGGGCAGTTTCAGGCATGACTTGTCATGCACTAACAATGCAGTGCTTAGCGCTCTCCCCAGGAAGTTCTCCAAACATCCACACCTGGGATCATTTGACCACAACATCTCGCACAATATGATAACCATGACCTGGATAAATGAGAAAAAACATAAACAATTAGTTTCGGTTCTTTCTTCATTACAATGTCCATTGAGCACAGACACGTCTGTAGTCATAAAAAAACAACCTCATGCTGGACCTGATCCATGTCCGACCATCTTGACTGTGTGTTCTCTCCTTTGTCAACTCACACTGGCTGTGTATTCAGTCTTGCATGTAGCAAGTCTACCAGAAAGCTGGTGTTGATACACCAAGGAATTCCCATGCTTCCCACTCCATTGATGAGTCTCTCTTCATTCATGTTGGGCTATAAAACCTCAAACCTATTGACTCTTGATTTGTTGTTGTATTCAAACTGGACATATTCGGGTGTCGACACAGGGTCTTTTATTTTGGAAGCCAGACAGATATTATAATTCAATCCAGTGCATGGCTTACTGTCCTGTTCAATCTTTTTTTTTTTGGAAACTAATGCATTGTTGCTCCAACATCCAGCAAAACTAGAAGTCTTGCGTACCTGATCCAAAGGACTACAGCCCTGTCAGATCTGCTGCCTTGATGGAGCAGAGATGGAGCTGAGTTTGATTCTTTGAGAATTGATTTCTTCCACTGAAATCAATCCTTTGAAACAAGTACCACGCACAAAAAGTTGCGTTGTCATGTCACCAGAGACAGCTAACATGTATTGTAGCAATCTGTGTGTGTGGCCTTTATTGACAAGTTTGACAGTTAAAAAAAATAAACATGCAAAGAAGAGCAGGTTAGTAACCAAACCACATTACAGAGTGAGTACAGAATGTAAAGATGGTCAGAGCTCTTCTGGGCTGTTTCATGTATTTCTAGTGAGCAGATTTGATCATCGGACTCATGTACACAGTCCACAGATCAACCCACAATCCTTTGCTCCAATAAAGGCATAAAAAAGTCTGCAAGCTAACACCAAAAAGACATCTTTCATTCCCTGATACTCCTCGACTGTCAAAGCATGTCTGAAAGGTTATTTCCAGGTCAGGATTCCTGGAGTAATCATCTTTCTGAGGGTTTTCATCAGCAGCCAAGTTTTCTGCAGATGCCTTATTCTCTCCAAACCAAAAGGTATTTAAAGCCCTGTAAAGTGGGTTGTATACGGTTGTTATTATTTCTGCTCATTTATCAGAGAGGGTTTGTAGCAGGGGGTCAGCCAGTTTTTGTTCAGGAGGTGGTAGCAGGGGTGGAATTGCATCCCAATGTAGGGATGGTTGGAGGGTTTAGATAACAGGAGGGCAGGAGAAGTCTTCCCTCTTATCTGGATTGAGCTTTGAGAAAGGTTTAGGTAATTAAGAGAAATAATTGGTCATTGAGGGTCCAGTTAAGCTGAGCAATGTTGTTTTATATGAGCTTTAGGATGTTGTAATGAACCCCCGTGCACCTGCACACCCTGTGGAAAGAAATGAGATTACCCTGAGCCCGAGCCAATGAGAAGGCGGCTCGTCCTGCTCTTTGACAGACAGAATTAATGACTTGACTTGTGTTACTTAAAGCCTAATTAGCCAGCGGTGTGTTTACGTTATGATAAATGACGGACCAAAGTGGTTTTTGGGTTTGAACTTCCACAAAGCGGAGCGCTGACTTTCAGCAGAATATCATTACCTTATGCTCTTAATGTTTATTGTTATGATGTCAACCCCTGTGGATTCTGGTTACAGTTTGATGTCTTTACAGGAGAAATGCAGATGAGCGGTGTGTGTTTTCCACTGTGCAGCACAGGCCAATAATCCCTTGGTGGGGGCAGAGTTGGGGGGGGGTGGAGGGTGCTGAATGAGTGGATTAACCACAGGAGAAATGGCACAGACAACGTTAGCCACAGCTTGCCCACAGTGGAACAAAGTGTGCCCTAAATGTTTGATGTAACACTATATTCAGCTCTCCGACATGTGTGTGTACTCAAACACACATACGCAAGCTCATAAGAAGCATTATTATTATTACTCTGATGACTTACAGTGTGTTTCATTTCTAACTCAGAGTATATCAGTAGATCTGTCCCTTATGAAGCAGCTGTTTGAGGACAAACTCTTTCTCTCTCAGTCTTTCTGCTGCGTGTCTGCTCAGCCCTGCTGTGGGTTTTACTGTTGTGGAAAGTATCGAGGAGGCGGGTATCAGGAGAAATACCAGCTCCTGATTCTCCTCTCAGACCATCATTTTAATGCTGCCTTCATCATGGGTCATATTGCATCATATATTTGACTTCATTTGTCACTGTTTCTGACCTGAAATAATGAAAGAGAAGGCTGAAAATAAGCCCTGACCGTAGTCAGAAATAGAGTACAAGATACCCCAGGCTCTGAAGATTTACCTCCTTTGGGGTTACACTAACATCCGTATCATAAATGTCAAAACCCAGTCCTTAAATTAGAGATGAATGCGTCCCTTTGATTCAGCAACCTATGATCACATCAAGGCGTGTGCGTTCTTAGAAAGAAGCTTTGTGACAAGAGTCAGACAGCTTGGCGCACAACATAAACCAGGCAGGAAAGATGAGCACCGAACAAGGTTTAACTCTATGCAATAAGAAAAAACACTTAAAGACAAATAAACCTCAACACTATCTGAAACTTAAATTACAGCTCTGTTCGTCAAATTAGATTTTTTTCCTACTTTGTTTATGACTTGAGAACTTGATAGGAAAATATCTTGGCCAGAAAAGTATCTTTAGTGTCTGCACTTTAAGCTGTGATACAGCAAGGTGAAAAAGACCCTCCATGGCGTGTTTCGCTATGTTTCCTGTTTATTTTGGAAAAAACGAAAGATAAACTAGACTGATTAAGGTAAATAAAATCAAAAGCGTTAAGTTTGCATGGACCAAACTCCATATGCTGCACAAAGCACCATTGTTTCCTCCAGGTGAGTTTTGCACCAGTGTTGCCAACTCAGAGACTTTGTCTTTATTTTTTGTAATTTACTAAATCCCTCAAGCAATTCTTTTCCATTAAAGCAACTAGCTACCAATCTAGTGACTTTTTCTACAGTTTTTAGACTTTAATGTAAAAGCACATCTTTGTCTCCTCATCCTCAAGGGGAGAATAAGTTAGTAGGTCTAAGACTCTGATCTTATTGATTTTGCAGCACTAATTAATACAGGGTTTTGACAATAATAATAATAATAATAATAATAATAATAATAATAATAATAATAATAATAATAATAATAATAATTATTATTATTATTATTATTATTATTAGTAGTAGTAGTAGTAGTAGTAGTAGTAGTAGTAGTAGGACAGGAATAATGTCATAATGTCACAGAAGAGAAAAGGTGAGTAAAAACAGTAAATATGTGCTACAAATGAACTTTCTTCTGCTGATTTCTTTTTAAATTTATTTATTTATTATTACTATTAGAATTATTATTATTATTGTTATTATTGTTATTATTATTATTATTAGTAGTAGTAGTATTAGTATTATTATTGTTGTTGTTATTATTATTATTATTATTATTATTATTATTATTATTATTATTATTATTATTATTATTATTACTACAATAATAACAATAATAATAATTCTAATAATAATAATGATAAATAAATAAATAAATTTAAAAAGAAATCAGCAGAAGAAAGTTCATTTGTAGCACATTTTTACTGTGTTTTTACTCACCTTTTCTCTTCTGTGACATTATGACATTATTCCTGTCCTACTGCATCTATGACAATAACATACAGAATGTCAATTATGCAAAATGAACAATGACGTCATTGATCAACTTCATGCAGCTTTTAGGACAGCCAATAGCTACTTTCATTAGTGGGGAGTTAGTATCACTGGTTTACACCTCAAGAAGAAGAGTCTAAAAAAACCCAAAGCAATCACTTTCTGCTAAAATATGACTCTAATCTGTTTCCAAAGGTGAATGTGTATACTTATTAAAATTCTTCTGCAGGAGGATCCTCTGTGTTTTTGAAGCTTCTGTAAAATCTGGAAGAAAAGCCTCACAGGTCACAAAAGTTCAATCTTGTTCGTTTTTATTCACAATAAGAAACACCTTTGCGTGTTTTACAGATAATGGGATTGATCTTTTCGAATACAAGTGCTCACCTAACACAGAAACCAGCTGAGCATTGGGATGAGCAGAGATGGAAGGATATGACACAAGAAGCATTTCCTTTAACCTGACACACTAATGCAAAAAACAATGGATGCAAAAAACATACTTTTCCCAACTAATACTAAGTGGCATATATGAGTAATTAATATATTGATTACACATGATAACCCTTTACAAATCAGATGACTTTCAAAACCCCTAACAACCTCAAAAAAGGGATCTATGTGTGCTCCACAGAGGAGGTTCAAACCCCCAGCATGTCACCAGGGGAAAATGTGAGTAAAGTGTGTGAGTGTGATATCCAGGGGAACTGTTGGCCGAGTGTTACTCTGTTCTTCTTTCACCTACAGCACAGATAGCTGTCATAAAAACGAGCTGCACAATACAATATGAGGTATTGGACATGGAGCTGTGGAGGTGTTTGCCAAGTCACTGAAACGATCATAAATCGGAGAGCGCAGCTGTGGGCTTATGTGTGCACAGAGCCCAGACATGCAGACTGACACAAACATTTATTTTTGCTTTATTAAAGACTAATGCCTCTCTCTGTCTCTGTCTGCTCCTCCTCCTCCTCCTCTGTTTGATCCTGACCTCCAGCTGGATTCAGGAGAAGCTTCCGTCTCAGCAGGAGGGACAAAAAGACCAACAAGTCCATGTACGAGTGTAAGAAGAGTGAGATGTACGACATGGCTGATGTCCCCACGTACGAGGAGGTGGCCCCGTACCGCCGGCTGAGTGGAGCCCGGCACAGGCTGGTGGTCTTAGTGGGTGAGTTGAAAGCTAGACTCAGAAAACACTCATCAAGAAGGGACTGTGTTGTGAAGCTCTCGTCTTACTGCTTACCTCACACTTTGTTTCACTGTTAAACTTGGCTCCACAGATTTTAATAAAGATTACAGAAACGTCTCAGTGACTCAGAGTTTACCCTCCAACAACCCCCCAACCTTGAAACGACATTCCCAACGCGGGGACTCACACGCAGTCATCCAGCGGCTCCTAATTGAAATTTTTAGCACCCAGTGGAACCAAGAGCAGGCCTCATATTCATCAGTCAGATTTAGTGCTTTCGTTTACGGCACCTCTCGATGTCTTTTTGATGGAGTTGTTCACACTCGCCATGACGAGGGGCTGCTACAAAGCCCTCCAAAGAGCTCTCTAACTCGCCAAGGTCTTGAAATGAATTTAGTGGTTTCTTTTTCTGTATTTGTGGTTGGAAGAAGAAACGTTGCCAGTGAATGGTGGAACAATATACCGAGCCAGGTGCGACCGTATAGTCTTAAATCTTTCTCAGGACCCACAGTGCCATCAGTGACTTCTAGGATTTTCCACATTTTCCTTTTATAGGTTTGTTACTCATTACAAAAAATGACAAGAATGTCCCAAACAGAGATGGAACAAAACATTCCCTACATATTCAACTCTTTCTCCCAATCTGTTTCCATTCATCAAGGGAGAAGTACACTTATGAGTCTGTTCCAGTATTTAATCTTTTCAATTCAGATGTTTCAACAGCATTTCTTAAATTTGCGAGCAATGAAAACCACTGGCAACACGCGCTCAAGGTCTTATTTTTCCCTCTTCCCTGCATGCTCTCTGCAGAGGTGTGCTCTCAGCCTGATTGACCAGGCCTTGGTTCTCCTAAGTACGCCACACAGAGCATGGACTTCATCAGGCTTGTTGCTAATTAGCACACCCATTTTCCTGCCAGCATGTCACAGCCTCACCTAAAGGACCCAGAACCTCTCCCTCCTGTCACGCTAATGTAAATATTTTCAATTAACTTCCATAATTTGGAGGACAACCTATGGACAGTTTCACACATAACACAGCGGAGGGCCAAGGCGAGATCTGCTTTATGTTTCTCTGCCTCCCTTCTCTCCTTCTTCCTCTCCCTGGAGTCTCTTGATTTTTCTTAATAGAAATCCTTTCTCTCCAGCGCCTGCCTCCACAACTGTTCTTGTCTTTGTTTTGTCCAGGGTTAGGCACTGTATTCAGTAAGAAAAGCCTGAACAGAAGAGGAGTCTGTTCTCTATTTAATTCGTAAGACAAAAAAAAACTGTTTTAAGAATCCAGCTTTTGTTACAGGAAAGGTCCAGGCCGCAGATTTTCTCACTATTTCTACTCTTTCACTTTTCTGTCCAAAAACTGAACATTTCTGAGTACATGTTCTTAACTTTGAAAGATTTACACTTCTTAAAAAAAGATGCTTTGCTGTTAGACAGAGGTCGACAAAAACAGATGCTGCACCACAAGCCGCCAACTCTCAAATTTATCTTTTTGAGACGCCGATAAGCAAACCATTCACCTAGATAAGTTTGGTTATAAAAACACAGAAATTCACCTTTACTGCTGTGCAGATTTGGAGCAGTTACATGCCAGAAAATTTGGAAGAGAATAAATTAAATACTGTCCAATGCCTGTTTGGGTGAGTGGTTTACCTGTTTATTGTGATTTTTGAAAAAGAATATTTGCTTTGCCTGAAATCTGGATATTCGGGATAGATGAGGAGTGTATCATTGAAGAATAGAGTAGCACTTATGAATCATCTTTGAGAGTAGATGAGATATTTAAAAAGTTGATGTAAAGTTCATAGATGTACCCCAAGCAGAAGTAAGTTACTCATAGCAGGGTTGACTCTTCAGTTCATTGAGTTTCTATTTGAGGCTGGCTGCAGAAAAACAGAAAAAACCAGAACAGCATAAACACCAAGCCAAAAAAACTGACTTTTACAGCGGTAAGAAAACTTATTTACAGCCTGTTTTGAAAAACATTTTGGGTCTGAATCGCTAATTTTACTATCTGTACAATCTGTACTGGGATGAATTATTTTCTTTCTCAGAGGATTAGACTGTTTCATCTTCATCTAAGTGCAGCTCATGTGACTGACAGGTCTGGCGCTCTGTAGCTGTTAGTGAGAAGGCTTAAAGCTCTTGCGTCAGTACTTCCATTATGGCCCCACAGACGAAAGACTTCATGAATCTGTTCAGGAACAAACAGGTGGCTTCACAGAGACTTGATCTATACTTAATGATTTCTGTGGTGCTACTGAAGAAATTCTGCAGGGTCAACTCTTTTTTTATTCAAAACTTTGTTCTTTGTCTGATATTGTAACTTAAAGATGGTTCTTCAATAAAATAATAATAAAAAAAGATTGTGCAAACTGGACAAGTTGCTGACTGAACGAGCAATGACTATGTCAAACCTGAGCATACACCTCCCCCGCTATATACGATCCTACCATGTTGTTTAATCATTAACCCCTTACTGCCTAAATTAACTGATAATCATGTAAAAAACATGTTTTTATGTTTTCATTGTCACTGATGCTAGATTGGGTGGAGATTGTAAATTTGAATATACAGCAGCACATACAGTGGTTATAGATAGGTATAATAAGTTCACCTTCTGATCAATAGAAAGCGTCATGCTTTAGATACCATCCTTGGTATGTTCAGAATATGATTCAAAAGGCATTAGTTAGTTTTCAGCTGCATTAAGACCTGATGGGGTATGCTGCGAATTTGCTACAACAGATATTCAGGGGTTAAGAATCTCAGCATACAGCAACAGTACTGAATCCAGACATCCTCTTATTGGCTCTTTTTGATGTAAAAGAGTAGCATCCCTACTCCAAACTCCCGCCGAGTCCGAGCTGCCAACCCAGTTGTTTTTAACCAGTATAGCTTCAACACTCCACCATCACCTCTAAATGACAAGGCATGACCCAAGTTGAGGAAAATTTTCAAATTCTTTAATTTATGTAATGAAAACATGGTGCAATTTTGCCCTGAGATAGTCCAGAAGAGCACAGTCAGTTAAAAAAAAAAAAAAAAAAAAAAAAAAAGTGTAGTGATAGACCAAACCGACCAGCAGAAGAAACTAAAAACCTCATGTAGCCGTCTGGCTTCCATTTAGCTGTGCTCAACTCGAGTATGAGAATAAACTTTTCAGGTTTTCTTCTTTACTGTGAAATGGCTGGTGTCAATCAGCATTACAGGGGATTATTGCCAAGGGCAGGTAAAAATACTTAAACTGATGCATTGCAATATTTCCCAGCCCAGTTCAATAATCATTTGGCACACCCTCTGAATCAATTCACCTGGCCAGTAGGGGGCGCTGAACGTATTGTTTGTATTGTATGGGCGGAGCTCGCGAAAAGCTACCAAAGCAAGTAGCAGCATAAAGCTAGCTCCTTCAACTTTTAAATGTGATTTTTGGCTTGTTTTATTCCTCAAAAATGATAAGTGACATACCACATAATGTTTGCATGAGCATGAAAATAAATATATAAAATTGTCAACAGAAACTTTAATTATTTGTGTCAAAATATTTAAACTAATCAAATCAATAATAAGTCAAATCTAAATTGAATCAAATTACAACCTAAAGAACCAAAGTTGATTCGAATTGCGAGGGTTGTAACGATAAACAGACATAACTATCCCCACCTACTGTTAAGGGTGTGAGTGGATTGCACTTGGCCACAATAAAAATTACCCCTTCAAAATAAGAGCACATGATTATTTCTTTCTTTATTTTATCCAAGGCAAAGGCCCATGACGCACTGAAAATGAGTTTGTGGCTTTTGGTCAGTTTCCAATTGAAACCCACCAGTCAAGATCAAAAATCAACCGGGAAATTGAAAGCTTTACCATCAGGTCCAGCTAACAGGACCGCAGCAGCATCTTCTAGCTTGTCAATCTCATGATCCATTTCAAAAATTTATTGCACAAGGCAAAGCAACTCTCCTCTCTTTCAGGAAGGAGTCCCCTATGTTTTTTTTTTGCAGGGTACCACATTTTCTGCTTTCACAGAGCTGACCCCCATCCCAGCTGCTTCTTACTGTGCTACAGACTGCCCAAATCCCACTGTTGGTCTTTATTACAGTGCCACAGTGGCTGGATCCTCCTCCTGTGTACAATACCACAAACTAGTGATGTGATCCTTGGTCTTGGAAGTAACTCAGTTTTGGACCTTTGAATAAAACTGATGATTCATTCCTGAGAAGAAAACACTACATGTGTATCACAGCTGAAATCTTTTCATTACACGCCTCGAGGCTTCATTAATGTGAACACACAGGTCCAGAGTACCCTCTAATGACCGACCTGCTGCCAACCTCCTGCGTTAAGACCCAGCTCAGAGTCTGCGATCTGTTTCCAAGAAAAGTGGAGATGCTTATCTGTATTTTTATACATTTTAATTCAGACAGCCAATGAAAATATAGTCTTACATTCTGCATGCATAGTTTGACGAAACCACTGATGGTTTTGAAAGAAATCTGATTATTTAACCTGACAAATGGTGTGCTGATTTCCACATTTCCCTGTAACTCGACACAGTAAACTTAGAGACAGGGTTTGATGAATTGAATGTTTTTAGTTTGGGGTTGAGCCCTAACATATTTCAAACACACTGAAGTCTAAGTGAATGTTTATGTGGGATCCAAATTTATAAAACTTGAACTCTATTTAAAGAGCTCTCTGATGTTGGAAGTGTAGTAGCGGTGTGTTGTAAATGATCTGCGGTTGCCACACTACACCACTGTCATCCTTTACATGTGGTAGCAGCACAGACAGCACTGTGAGTGATGCTGTAATACACCCTGTCCTCAATGCAAAGCAGGCTGGAGGCTCTGGAGGCTCTGGTGCTTGGAGCTGGGCCTCCTCAGGCCTCCTCGGGCCCGGCCTTGGCCTTGGGCTCTTGGTGCAGACTGCAGGCGATGTGCTCCACTCTTGGCCTGGAAGTTATTACGCTCACAATATTAAAAGCAACTTCTCTAATGAGTGGGGTAATGAAGTCTGACACTTTTACTGGCACAGCAATCTGCAAGGCCAGGAGTAGGCGAGAGGGCCAGCGATAAAGACCAAGTGGGAGAGAAAGAATCATAAACACAATGTAAATACTGCAGCTTAGTCCAGAAAGTCTGAAGGAGTCATTCCTTTTTATTCTGGCATTTGGGTTTATAAAGTAGCTGTTGTATTGGGGTATTGTCTGAAACAAACAATGCACAAAGAGGGGGAGTGTTTGGGTCAGACGGTGGAACAGGACCACAGGGTTCTGCTCGGGCTTGTAAAAAGCCTGGTGGTGGGCCTGTTGGGCCCCTCAGCAGGCAGTGGTACAGCTGGAATAAACTTTAATCGCCACCTGAGGTGCTCTGATGAAGGCCTGCTGCCATGCATCATTGATATCACAAGTGGCAAGCGAGGGAGTGATGAACAAGGTGAAAATGGTTTAACGAGGGTGTAGAAGTGGGGTCGTAAGTCATACCAGAGGCAGCGAAACTTGCTGCGCTGGTCCCCACCCTCAGATTCAAGCAAACAAGCGTGTGTGGAGGTTTGTGGCCTGCAGGGAGGACTGTCTGCACCGCTGTGATAGGGCTCATAAAAGAGCCTCTATTAGCACGCTCTGCCACCTTCAGCACCTACAACAACATTGGTCCACATCCTTGTTCAAACAGCAGCGCTGCATTCCTCTCAAGCTCCCGAAACAAATTCAAAATGAACTCCATTTCCTCGTCTTCATAAATCACCCAGAAGTTTCAACCCCCAGGTTTTCCTCTGTGAAAAACTCCCTCTCCTGATAAGATTGATTGCTGTCTGTGCCTGGCCTTGTGCTTGTTTATGAGTCGGGAACCACAAAATGCCTCATGCAGTCCGTCCAAAGTGGGTTGGGGTATTTTTCACTGTTTTTCTTTTTCTCTCTTTAAATCCACAGAGTGTGTGAGCGGGCTCAGGAAACAGCTTTTATCACTTACAGCAGTTGCACAAAAGGACCCAAACCATGTGTTAGCGTATGCAGAAGCAAAGGGAGAGCGTGGGGTGTGAATTTGTCTCTGTGTGGTGTTCAGAGATTAAGCTTAAAAGAGCCTTGTTGTCCACACCTAGTTATCAGGTTGTGGATCTCTCCTAATCCTTCCTGCTTCACACCAGATGAAAAGTAGAAAAAAAGTGCAGATAGCGCGAGAGGAAACATGAGCTCTCCTTCTGTTAGAAATGCAGAGCTTGTCTTTTAACATTTTCTCCTCCCTCCCCGTCTCTTTCCACCTAATCCGCATCGCTGAGTGAACTCATTGTCCGTTTGTTTTAGAGGAGCGGCCTGCTAAACACATTTGCCTGGAGAAATGAATTTCCAATAGGGTCTGATGCGATTGTAGTGCCTGCCCAGAACGCCAGGCATGCGAGGAATCTCCAGCCCAGATCAAGCACTGTCTCTGACCGTCCGCTCGCTGCAGAGCGGAGCTGTGGTTCAGGACAGAGAACCAAACACCAAGCTGTGCACATGTTACTGCAAAACTGATTTCTCCTCCACTCAGTCAGAGACTCTGATGCCCGTCATTTTGAGTTATGATGACTGTAGCAGCTTGGTAACAATAAGCATCAAACGATGGAAAGTGCTTGAATTTATAGATGGAAAACTGAGAAAGGAGACGGAACAATTTGATGTAGATCAATAGACTTTTATCAAACTGAAACTAGTGTCAACAAGGCTCCTCTATAACAATAAACACACTTTCTTTACATCTGTGTTATTATCTGTCTGAGAAAAAAAAACAACTTTTTATTTGCATCCAAATGGAGATTTTAAAAAAATGAAATACCCTGAATGAATTAATCACTCAAACACATGCTTAAATGAATAAACTGCATGAATTGCATAGGAAAAGAGAGTCTGAATCACCTTTGGTTTCATATTCAGCTTTAACAATTAAGAACATACACTTAAAAAAAAATCTTCATGTGCAATCATGTTTTTACAAACATTTCACTTATTCATCAAGTTTTGGAGAGTTTGGGGTCAATATTTGCACAGGTTTTACAAAATGTACATAGTTGTAGAAATGTCAGATGAAAAATGGACACATTTGCAAAAATAGTTTTGTGTATACCCATATTTAGACATATATTTTTTTTATAGCTCCAACGTACAGTTTGCTTTCCACCAGTTGCTTGAATTCTTTTTAAATTTAAAGTTTAAACACTTTCACTGGCACCCACCACCATTGCAGCCCTGTCTGTGGTTTTGGGGGCGGCTTAAAGATGTGCCCAACACGGATAGAGTAAACTGTGAGCATGAACCCCAGGGAAGATATTCTCTAAATCAATCATACCTAAATTCTGGGTCCTGAGAGATTTTTTATGGGTCACCAAATTAGTTTTCAAAATGTTTACATGAAATTCATGCTTTCCTAATGTTTTTATTGTGAAGGGTCATCCCCACAATGTTTATTCACTCATTCATTCATTAATTTTCAGAACCACTTCTCCTGTTCAGGGTTGTGGGTGGCTGGAGCCTATCCCAGCTGTCACTGGGCGAGAGGCAGGGTACACCCTGGACTGGTCGCCAGTCAATCACAGGCCACAATGTTTACTGTAACTGGAAACATGTAACTGTTTTTCAAAAGTCTGAAGCCATGACTGGCGTATGTTTCCTAATGTTTTGCAGCACTCAGAGGAAAACGCTGTCACTGTGTCACCATCACACATATGAAAGAGCTGACCCACTGATAACTTTGATCATTAGTTTCCAAAAATAAGATTTAAAGTCAGATTTGGTAGAGTTTGGAAGTCCAAAGTCATTACTGGATCGTGGACAGCTTGTTACAGCTTGTTACAGCTGTGCAGTGACATCACACTGAAAAAGAGGCATGAACAGATGCTGTTACCTTTATTCTGGATGAACATCACATCTTAATATCTTGTCCTGAATATCACATGACTGGGATACAATTCTGAAAAGCAAGCAGGCTAACCCATGTTGTAAAAATGCAAGTATTTTCAGAGTGTAAGCCTAAACAAAGCAAATATGTTAGGCCTGTTAGCTGGTACAAAATATGTAAAATGATGCAGAAACATGATTTAAGAACCCTTTTTTTATCCTGTCAATTGATTTACAGATGACATATTTTGGATTGGGTCGCCGTGGCTTGTTTCCGCAAAAATGTGGGTCACCTGAAAAAAAGTTTGGAAAACACTGCTCTAAATCGTTATTTACTCTTCATTTTATTTGGCCTTTGATTTGCTTTCTACCACTGAGCCTTTGGCGTGTTAGATGAATCAGTCAGGATGTCTCTGGACTGTGAATGTGATGAAATCTGCAGCAGACTTGTGACATTGAGGAAGAAAGGTTTCCATACCTTTTCCATAAATCTAAAGCTTCTTCTGGAGGTTAAAAGTTCTGGCAGACTGCAGTCAGAGAGGATCTGGTTCAAAAGCCACTGTAACTGTAGACTAGCTGTAGCTCTGTCATATTAAATCAATTATCTTTGCTTGAAAGGCCTGCACAGAGCTGATTGTGTTTTAATATAATATGAAATTTAACTCAACCTGTGGTAAATTGATTTATTATTATGTTACAAAAACACTGACGGGTTTTCCTTTCAGAGAAAAAACAGAGTCTGGTCTGGAATTACAACAGGTCATGTAGAAACAGGAGAAAAGACAATTTAGACCCTTTTGATCCTTGATGAAGATTTAAATCTTAAAGCTACAGACACACAAATGTGAAAAAGAAATCCTTTCTGAATGACACTCAAGATAACTCATCATAAATGGAAAAAATGATCATAATAAGTTTAAATGATATTCCTAAGTGAAATGTCTTAGTTTAGATAGTCTAACCTTGATTCCTCGCTGATGTTTTGTTCTTGTTTGTTTTTGTGCAGGACCCTCAGGAGTCGGCCTGAACGAGCTCAAGAGGAAACTGTTGATTTCAGACCCGCAGCACTTCAGTGTGACCATCCCACGTGAGTTCACAGTGTTCACCTCACACAGCTGTTTGACCTTTTGACCTTCAAAAGAGAACCTTATGACTATGGGAAAAGTTACATTTGATATTTGGGTCAAAAATAGTCACAGACTAGACTAATTGGTCTGAATATTTCATCATTATTTGCTTGATCAAATACGGTATAAATGGCAGATTCTGCATACACATAGACGTTCATATATGTAAACAGTAACTTTGGATATTGATTGGAGGCGCCACTTAATTACTATATTTTCCCCTCTGCATTAATCTTTTGTAATTTGGGTCTTAGACAGTCTTAAAAAAGTTTAGCATCCACCCTGCTCCCAGTCCTCCTCCATGTCTTTCTCTTCTGTCTTCATTTGTTTGTTTTAGGAGTGAGTCTGTGTTTTATACATCATCCCCACAATAGTCTTTTACCAGACCAGGTTTTATATCTGCTATTCACTGGCGAACTTCTTAAGTGCATGCAGACACCTTTTGGCTGTCTCCGCTCTGTGCATTTACGCCAGCTTCTGAGGAAGCCAGCTGGACCTGGAGACGTCAGAATGTTGCAACAGCACGTATAGTTATTTTGTTCTGGCTATAAAAAGACTCAACATGCTCATATGGTAAACTTACAGAACTGTAAAGGTGTTTGACAGAAGGACAGATGGAAACATGTTTACATGAATTTACGGGGTTTAAACTTGTACACAGGCTGGGAAAAGAAATTTAAATACATCAGGAAGTGCAAAAATTTTAAAGTATAGAAGCAAGAGCATCTTTTCTAACATACATGACAGACATATCCAGTGTTTCAAGACATGACCCTGCAATTAGAAAGGTAGTGATCCTCATGAGTGAGAAAAGTTTGACATGTTCAGATGAGGGCTGCACAGTAATGCAACAGTTAGCGCTGCAGCCTCACAGCAAGAAGGTCACTGGTTTGATTCCCAGCTTGGCTGGTGGGCCTTTCTGTATGAAGCTTGTATGTTCTCCCCGTGCATGCTTGGGTTCTCTCTGGGTACTCCGGCTTCCTCCCACAGTCCAAAAACATGCTCATCAGGTTAATTGGTCACTCTAAATTGTCCCTTGGTGTGAGTGTGTGTGAATGGTTGTCTGTCTCTGTGTCAGCCCTGTGATTGACTGGCGACCAGTCCAGGGTGTACCCCGCCTCTCGCCCAATATCAGCTGGGATAGGCTTCAGCCACCTGTGACCCTGAGCAGAATAAGCAGTTCTAGAAATGAATGAACAGTTGTAAGCTTAAAACAGTGATGAAGGTGAGATCTTCAGAAATCATGCATGAGACCAGTCCCTTAAAGCATTGCTAACACGCTCTGAAAACTTCTTCACCTCAGGGTTTTAAGATAATTTGCAACTTGAAGTGATGAAACTATCCATCTGTATTTTAAACAATAGAACTGCTAGGGCCTTCAAAAGCCTATTAGAGAAGAGTTACTGTTTCTGTGTTGTAACTTTAAACACCCCTACAACAGAAATGAGGGCGATGACAGGATTTACAGCATGCAGAATAACAGCCTTCCCTATCTTTGTCTGAAAACATTGCTCACATTCATACACAACAAAGATTAGAGATGTAGAGTTTGACCAGAGGGGGCGCCAAAATCAACACAAACACAGATTTCCTCAGAGGAGCTTTGAAAAACAGTGTTGAAAAGGATTCCTGTGCAGCAAATCTCTACGCTTAAATATCACACAGTCACATGAACCAAATGTGCAGGAAGTGATGCTTCTCATCATATATGTGTCTCTCATATCAGCAGCAGAAATACACGCGTACAGCAGATAAGTCAACATTATTTATGTAACAGAGTTTATATGTAGTATTTTTGTTTTTCATGTGAGAGCAATCAATAACTACACCAAACATAGTGTAATGCTTGAAAAAAAATCCATCCTGGAGACAAGGAAATCCCATAGACTGTACAAAGTATAAATGTAGCCTCCGCAATGTCACCTGTCTGTTCCTGAAATCATGAAATGAAGACTGTCCACAGACACAGACACATCTGATATGACGACGGCTATGTGTTTTTCTTCAAACAGCTACAGGGCGCCCTCCAGTCACGTGACCTGAGCTGTGTCTCTGATCAAACAATCCTAATAACTTCTAAACCACTGAGTTTGTAAAAAAATTCACTCACCGTACAGTGAGTGCAGATAGTGAGCCCAAGCCTTTTTTTGAACCAGGCTGTAAATACAGTTTTTGATGCCGTAGAGGTCAATTTTTGTCGCTGGGTGTGTACGTGACTTTCGGTCTTTCTGCAGCCAGCCTCAAGCTGATTCCAGATAAACAGCAACTTTTAGCACTTCAGCATAGGCTTCATTTTTACTGACCAGATGTTGACCGTTGGGAAACCCGTAGAAACTCACATTTATTGGCTTAGATTCTTTATTCTTTAAACCAAATATGTCTTTCTCTTTTTAACCTCTGGACAGTAACAGAAAGCACGAAGTTAAGGATCAAAAAATACAAAATCAAAAATGTTTTTAGTGCATTAATGTCACAAGTTACTAGTTTAATGACTGAAACTAAAGCAGGCAACAAGAATTTTCTTCTTTTGAAACCATGAACATCCATGAGTCCCAGAATCCCTCAGGACCAAAACACAGAGGGAGCAGATGCTCTGAAAACACTCCTGATCAGATTCTACCTGCAGAGCCTCTGCTGCTCTCTGAGCTTTCATAATGAGTAGTGAAGGTCAAAGATGTTTAGTAAACTTGCTGCGGTTCAGTCCCTGAAATGAGTGAGAGTTAATGAGAGTTTGTTAAGTTTGAGACACACACATTGACACACACTCACAGGCTCATACTGTATAAAGGATCTGTCTGGCTGGCTGGTAGTGACACCCGGGCCGCTCCTCTCAGGGCTGGGCGCTTGTTTCTCCTCCTGTGTAATTGTCAGCTTTTCACAGTCTGCTCGACAAGCTCTGACTGATGGAGGAAACAGCATTTTTCTACCTCCTGAGGACATGCCATTCCACTGCTTCACATGTTGGCACCAAACGACCTGCTCTCCTTTCTTTTCACAGTTTATTTCTCACTTTCTTTCAGTCCGTCTCAGTCCCTCCCCACCCCTCTCCTCCCCTCCTCTCCTCTTTTAAGAACCCAACGACAGCACGCCATAATCCTGTAAACCATCCAACTCTGCTGCAAACAACCGGCTCTCCAAGTCTGCAAGCTTCTTATAAAGTTTTTTTTTTCTCTGAGCTGTCCGAGCCAGCATGCAGGGACAAATAAATCTGTTTGATTTATTCCAATAAGCAGAGCGCGGGTGTTAAAAATAGGGTTGTGTTGTCTGGGGCTTGGAGAAAAACTGAGACGTGAGTTTAAAGAAATATTTGGATCCCAGGTATTAATTGCTGTGTTTAAAAAAAGTGTGGCATAGTAGATGTCTGAATCAAAGCCTGGTGCTTTAAATTTACCTGGGATTAAAATCTCATCAGAGGAGGAGTTAACAGGATTCTCTGTGCACGACGAGCGTGTGGACTCAGGTGTACTCGGGCGAATCTGCTCCTCACGGCAAAGTCATCCCATGGTGTGTCGGTTTATGCTTTATTACCCATTAGAGGAGCCTTTGTTCCCAAACTACATGTTGATTGTTCTCGAATGTGACCTGTGATGTTTCTGTTTAATGCAGCGCAGACAGCCTGAACCTGACCCATATAGGAGACGTATGGCACAAGTCCTGGCTCTCGCTGAGAGGAAAGAGACTCGGAAAGTATCCTGTCTCCTTCTGTTTTATGTTTGATGGCTGCCAACAGACACATGGATGTGTTTAACACTTGCTGTTGTTTTCGATTAAGCTGAAAGCATTACCCCTTTCTGTTAATTTGAAAAGCGGGGTTTTGGAGACCACCGGCCTGTGGCCCTTGGCAGAGATCCGAGTTTTTGTCTCGTCTCTTTTTTTCTGTCCTTGCTTGTGGCTGTTAAACATAATCCAGCCATCTAAGAGACATCGTAGAAGGGGTTAAACATTTTGATACCAGTCCAAGATTACTGATATTTTCCATGATTTGGGGCTGTACGGATGCACATTCTTTTGTTGCTCTGTAATTATTCTCAGTGCCACAAAACACACGCCAAAGTAATGCATGGTGGACGGTGTTGGTCTCACTACGAAGGAACTGTTTGGCGCTGTGTCTGACACACTTCTGAAGAGGAGGTATAACTATATGTTATCTGATGACAAGGCTGTTTTGGCCTCCGCCTCATGTTTTTCCTACTGGTGTCTGAAGCTGATGACAGAAAGTCGTTGATCTTCCTCGGTGTCTTCCCCACCACAGCTGGATTTACGGCTGTCTTTCCTTCTCAAGCGAGTGACACATCGTATAAATCACACCATTGGTTTTCCATGAACCCTGTAGATCATTCTGGACCATTTACAGGAAAGAAACTGGTCCGCTAACAGGGCACAGCCTTAAGACACGCTGTCAAGAGAGCAGCTCAGAGGAGACTGAAGCGGAGCTTGGCAGTTTTGGTTGCAGGTGATAAAAGTTTAATAGTTTGTTTTGGAGCTGGTCGGAGTGTCTGACGGCTGTACGCCTCTCCCCTCTGACCTTTGAAGCTCCTGAAAAGAGTCAGAGCATGAGCCGACCTCTGACCCTCACAGTCCAGCAGCGCTGCCTGCTCACTGTCCCTCTGCATACCGTCCCCCGCCCATTTTACAGCCAAGCTTTACGATTTATGGCCAAGTAAATGTAGAGACTTGATGTTAATGAGAGCTCCAAACTCAATTACCGTACCGCGGCTAACACTGGCGGCTAACGCCGCGGCTTCTGTTTCTTCAGCCTCTGCAGCCACATTACAAGAGACAAATTTAATAAGACTCAGTAAACCTCTGCTGAATGTCAGTTAAGTGTCTGGGTTTAGTGCAGCAGCGGTACAGGTTGTGTATTTTATAGAGCTATTACACAATAATATATACAAGGGTTGGCATGGCCCAGCGTGCTGTGTTTCAGACTTCCAGCGATGTTAATAAGGGGCTCAGCTCAGATGCTTTCAGCCCAACAGTGAGTCAGACAGTCTGGGTTTGAGGTAATCACTCATTTCTTCTACTCTCTCCCTCTTTCAGACACCAGCCGGGCCAAGAGGAACCAGGAGAGCGACGGCGTGGAGTACCACTTCATCTCCAAACACCTCTTTGAGACAGATATCCACAACAACAAGTAGGCACGAACTGAGTGTGATAGAAGGAAAGAGAAAAACAGAGCTCACTCATTCCTCAGTGATCACGTTTTTATTTTTAACAGTAGAGAGCCGTCTCATGATGTCAGTATTTATGACGCTGCGCACTGTGAGTGTAAATCAGGTCGTAGAGCTCATCTGCAGCAGGTTTACTCCAAAAGTTAAAAAATATCCCTTGCTTCATCAGCTCACACTGTAGGTAAAGTTTTTACTTTTTTTTTGTTGTTGTTTTTTTGAGGTCTAGAACTGTTCATTCAAGAGTACGAAGCATGTCCAATCAGTGTCAACACGGTGTGAAGATATTTTAAATCATTTTCAATTACTCACTGACATAAACTGATCCCGGTTAATCTCGCAGATTTGTACTTTTTCAGAGTTCCAGCTTGGTTGCATGCTCTCGTTTGCGTGGAAATTTTGTCCCCTGTGATTGTCAGATGTGTTGCAACCATAGACTGTATAATTAATGGACAGAATCTTCCCGACATCACCCGTCTGTTTCTGAATCTGATTCTTGAAGCACATCAGCTTTCGCAGCCACATTAGAAGTGGCAAGGGCTTCAAGTACAGCTATAGGGTGCCCGTTAGTCACATGACCCTGAGCTGTGCCTTTGATTGGGCAAGCTCATGATCTTAATATCCTCCGAACCGCCAAGTTAGAAAAAAATTCACCCCCTGAACAGTGGGTGCCGATAGTAAAATAAGCAACTCAGACAGGAGACTTTTTTCTAACCAGGATGTAAACAGGTTAATTTCTGCTTTGAAAACAGCTTTTTTTGGCTTGGTGTGTATGTGACTTCTGGTACTCCCGGAGCCAGCCCCAAGCGTACACTCGGGAGACATCAGATTTTAGCACTTCAGCATTGTCTCACCGGAAGTTGCTGCTTGGTCACAACATGCCAGCCTTGAAGTTATTCCTCAAATCCAAGCCACAGGTCTCTCTGTGTTGGTTCACACACTCCGAAAAAAGAGCTCTCCTGGCTTTTGTGATGCCTATACATCCAAGTGATGTTACTATGGTGTACTGAAAAAGTCACAATTTTAAGAATGGTAAACATGGTAAGACTTAGACTTTGAGAAGAATTAAATTTTAAAGCTAACATCAGTACACTCCATTGATCAACTTTTCATACACAAACATTCAACTAATGAATGATGCGTCTACAGCATCTGATCTGTTTGGTTTCTCTTCAAGTCACAGTGTCAACTTATACTGGCTCAACTCCATTGTGTTCCTGCTTCATCTCTGAATCAGATCTATAAGTCTTCCTTTTTTGTCAGATGCTGGCAGAGGTGTCAAGTAACTAAGTAAAAATACTTTGTTACCTTACTGGGATTTCTATACTTTACTTGAGTTTTTTGCCAACTTTTACTTCTACTCCTTACATTTTAAAAATAGCCTCACTACTCCTGTTTAATTCCAGCTTGTCAACCTAAAATCGCTGAAATCGCGTCATCTGGAAAGACTCAATTTGATTGTGGATGGATGAGAGGTATAAATGTAAATCCATTCCAACACCCTATTGATTTGTCCACGATCCATTACACCTGCACTTGACACAAATCACACCACACTCAGCAAGGAGATAACAGGCATATGTAGTGTAGTATGAATATATCCATGGCAGAGACTCAGGAGGGGAGATGAAATGAACTACAGGCCCCTGTGGCACAGCCTAAGCTTATGACCTTAACAGCATTTTTCCCACCTTTCAGTTACTTTTACTTTTATGCTTTAAGTAGTTTTGAAACCAGTATTTTTACACTTTTATTGAAATAAAAAGCTTGAATTGATACTTCAACTTCTACAAAAGTCTTTTCAAACCCTAGTGTCTGTACTTCCACTCTAGAAATAAATGTGAAAACTTTTGACATTTCTGGAAGCCAGAGCAAAGGTGCATCAATGTGGAGCAGATTGAGCAGGACAGGAAGTTCTGTATAGAAACCATATAAAAACACTGTCTCTTTCAAAATAAAATACCACCTGTCAACACTGGTTTGTATTTAGCTTGACAACAAAAACAAACTGACAATATGAGCTGAATCAGGACAGGAGTCAACGGGTTTGAGGTTTTACAGCCAGCATAAACTAGGGGAGGCTCATCATTGAGATGGAAAGTGCAGGAACTGTTCTGCCTCTTGACTCCAGCTGTCTGGTGGTCCTGCAACG
This sequence comes from Halichoeres trimaculatus, assembly GCF_033239565.1. Taxonomy (NCBI): domain Eukaryota; kingdom Metazoa; phylum Chordata; class Actinopteri; order Labriformes; family Labridae; genus Halichoeres; species Halichoeres trimaculatus. Next base: position 24,859,247 of record NW_027437196.1, on the reverse strand, counting down.
TTCTGGACTGAACATACCAGCGGTGTAAGTTGACGAATGATAGAGCACGCCATCAACACGCAGTGGAACAGAGATATAACTGACATGACAAAAATTTTGATTTATTTGAATTTAATTTCATAACATTCTGACTCATTGTTAATACGATTCTTAAAGATGTTTTCCTTTCACCCTGACATTGCATTATTTCAGATGTAGTTTTTATGAGGTCAGGCGTATCATCATTCATCCTTTTCTCTTTGTGATCACTTTGACCTGATGACTAATCCATCAATGTAGTGACTGCTTTACTTTGCTGATTTCAACTGATTCAACTTTCAGCTATGCTGATAGTTGTTAAAAGAGTGTTTCAGTAATTTAGCTTTTTATAAATCAAACAAAAATGTTGAACATATTGAAAGTTGTCCATCTGAGGATCACAGCACATCCCCTCCATGTCTGAGCTCTTGACCACTAGAGGCAGCGCAGCAGTGGGAGCAGCAGTCCAGCACTCACAGCCCCTTACAGCTCAGCCTCCGTGCTGTCGTCTGTGTGTTTCTGTAACTGACTGTGAGCTGGTGTTGACAGGGCCGAGCCTTGTGTTGGTAACGGATCTCCAGACAGTGGCCCCGAGGTCTCCTGTCTCTGCTTCCTGCCTTCCTCAGACGCTCTCTCTCTCTGGGTCCAGCCACACAGCGGCCCGCCTTGACATTTGCGGCCAACAAATTGAAAAGCAAGTTGTAATAGTCATAAGAATGATTGATGCCTCTCCGCCGGTCTCACACGAGCTGAAGGGGGGACAGAAGACTGCAGGGTGCACATGCAAAACATTTATGCACGCAAACACACACATGTAAAAGGTATGACATGGAGGGACGCCTGTGGTGGTGAGTGCATTTAGAGTGTCAGAGCACGCAGAGAGGAGAGACGGGAGGAGGGGGGGCTTTATATTTAGGCCATGTTGCGGTGAAGGTCGAGGCATGCGATGTTTTTCAGGGAGTCGGAGGGGTGAGTGGCAGAGCTGTGATGTGGGGTGGATGCGTGGGACACTGAAACGACTGAAATTGAAATTACAAGGCAGCAAAGTAGACGAGGAGTCAGATGAAGTTGTTTGCGTTATGCCTCGTTGCATGCAGCAACAACAATGCAGACATAAAAGGTCTCGGCATCGGAGCCACAACAACGTGTGTTTAGCTCGAACAACTTTCCCAAGGGAAGCCCTGTTCTGTGTCTAAATGGCAACAATCCATAGTCTGAATATAGCCCGGCTTGTGCTGGCACGCCTTCCTGTAATCTATAGTCCTTCTGGACAAACAGCGCAGAATGCTGCAAGGTGCGACTTTTTAAAGACAGGCTACTGTAAGCTCTTTAACAATTTCCCATAATTCACTATGAGCTTTTTCACAGACTTAAGCCTCCCTTCTTTAAAAAAAATGCTGAGTAAAACTTTCTTACATGGGCAATTACCATAAAACTTTATTTTTTTACATGGCATAAGTCATAGTGAGGCAGTCATTCTGCCCGACACTCGTCATGAGCAGACTGAAGCATACCACACACTCCTATTAGCTCCACATTCTTTCCACGTCGTTACTCTCCTCACTGCCTTTTTTCTCTTCTTGTTTTCTGCTAAAAATACACCAGTGGATTTTTCTTTTTCATGACAGCTGATTGGTGCGAAAGTGGGAAAGATTATCTGGTGGAAACTGTTTGTTTGCTTGTGTCTGCTCGTGGATTAAAGGAGGGGGGTTGGCATTCAGAGGCTTTGTGGTCTTTCTGGAACAAACAGGTGTTACTGATTGAATGGGGTAAGCGTAAGAGATTATATAAAAACATGCTCAGCCAGAACGTCTGGTTTTTAAGTTCTTCTGGAGAATGCTATCTTCAGATCTTAAAGGAGTAATCCTCCTGTCTGTGTGGATTTGGTGGATGTTTCATTCTGAGATGAGTCTCAGGAGTGTGCTGACACAGTCGACCAGATAAGAGCAAGAATTTATCTTTAATCCTGATGGTTGTTAGTGCAGCAGCAGAGGCTAATCCCTACACAAAGTTATCAATAAATATCTCTAACAATCTCTTATCTCTTCTCACTTCACCTGTCAGGTTCATCGAATACGGCGAGTACAAAGGGAACTACTACGGGACAAGTCTGGACTCAGTACGCTCCGTCCTCTCCAAGAACAAAGTGTGCCTGTTGGGTGTCCAGCCTCATGTAAGTGGCACAAACTCAATCTGATCCCTCCGCCTCCATCACTCTCTGTGTTTCATCCATGTGCACCGCTGCTCCTTCATATCTCAGACGCAGATCTCCCTCCTCTTCCCTGCCTCTCATGAAGGACTTGGCTGCCTGCTGGGTTACAGAAGTGGGTTTCAAAGAGGGCATTTTTGGGAGCAATTATTTCTAATTTCCTCCATTTGAAGATTTCCTCTCTGGCTTCTGCATCTTAGGCAGTGGTGAACTGGAGAGACACAAATGGCCGGCTTGTTGCTAAACCCTTGAGGATTTCTGTTAAGCCAAGGCCGGGACTGTATCGTCCAGCCTTTGCCCCTCTAGATCTCCTCCCTTGTGTTCGCTCAGTGGATGATGACGGGGTGTTTGAAACTCCACCTTTTTAATTTTCTGGCTTATATTTGTCCCATCTTTGAGCCAGCAGTCATTTCTCCACCTGCATGTGATTCCCTCACGACTCCCGGATCAGATCAACGGCAGTGTCGGAGCGTGTTATTAATCCCATGCTGACTGGAGTTTCTTCCCAGTGGTTCCTCTCCTGCTCCTCCTTTGGGTTTTTATCCTTCTTCCTATCAGTTGTGGCTTTTCCACTCACTGCCTGTTAGCACAGTGTGGGTCCCTGATCGCGGTGCAGGACCCAGGGGAGAGCTTGAAGCCTGACGCCACCGCTAACCAACCGTGACCTCTCCGTTACCTCTCGAGGGGCAGATTGTAGGTGTTGTTTCTGTGCAAGTGTCACCAAAAAAAGGAGATAAGAAGGCTCGCAGGAGGGTGAAAACATCTCCCTCTATCTTTTAGAGAAACCACTGAAGTTAGACCACCACAGGCCTGTTGTTTGTTAGACCCACCCAAACATTAAAGCAGTGGGTTCCAACTTGTTTAAGCGGGTGACCCCTGAAGAGACTGGATCCCACATCTATGAAAAGTCACCAGTGATCCAGTTGTTTCATCCATAAATACATTTTCCTCCTCTTGTCAGGAGATAGGTCGGATTTGCATCCTGAGGCATGCAAAATCTTCCATATCCACCTCTCCAGCAAAGTTTTCCAGCTCCTCCTGGGGGATCCTAAGACATTCCTGGATAAAATAAGATATATAATCCCTGAGGGGTGTTTGCGGTCCAGCTCGAAATGACTAAAAAACCTCCAAACAGATGAGGCCTTTCACACTCAAGGAGCAATGACTCCACTCAGAGCTTCTTCAGGATTAATGAGCTCCAAAATCTGTTTCTACAGCGGAGCCGAACCACCCAAAAGAGACAGAATCGAACTTTGTCATCAATAAATGAGCAGCAACTGGAAAAAAGTCCAGCATGAGTAAACATAAAAGTTTACAGGGTGGCTGTTCTCTGTAATTTCATCTCTGAGATGTGAAAATCTGAAGAGGAAGAGTAAAATGAATGAATTGTCTTGTGGAAGCTTTACATTTTTACATCTCTGTTCTTCTTCTCTCCAGACGATAAAGCACCTTCGGACGGCAGAGTTTAAACCCTTTGTGGTGTTTGTGAAGCCTCCTGCTTTGGACAGACTGAGGGAGACCAGACACAACGCCAAAGTCATATCAGGCAAAGACGACAAGGGAACCGCCAAGCCGTTCACGGTAAGAGCACAGGAAGCTGGTGTTTGTTTCTTTGAATGACGAGACACTTGTTAACGTTATGTGTCATTTACTCCATCAAACAGCCCAGACACGTCCAGCTTGGCTTGATTTGGGTAATCACAGGGATGCTCTCACTGGATGATATTTATCAATGCCATTCAGATTAGATTAGGTTAGATGAAACTTTAATGACCCCTGTGAGGAAATTGGATAACTCAAGCAGAAAACAGCAGGAAAGAGCTAATAGGACAAAGATAAAGAGGTTTTTAAATGTACAGCCGAGGGGAAAAGGTTCAATAGACACAAACGCTGTTGAAAAGGTTGGTGGATGGGTGAAAGCGTGAGCAGGATTTTGATCTTAGCACTTTGTGAATGACGTTGTTGTTGTTGAGACAGGTTTCAGGGAAACTATGCAACAAACTCTGGGACTGACAAATGAAGTCAAAACTGGATCCAAGTCCACAGAGCCCCTAGGTGTAAAGCAGAAATGAACATTTTTTTTTAGCCACATCAAATATAAATGTTGCTTTTTAGCATCAAATCCCTAAGACTGAATTTGAATCTCCAAAACTAGATGATGATACCAAATGTGATCAACAAAATCCTCAGTCTGCTAGCTACTGGTTCAGTTATTCAGCTCAGCTGATGGTAGCATGACAAACAGCAGGGATTGTACGCACAACCTGAAGCCAGATCCCAAGGCCAGTGCCACCCACCTTCTTGGCTCACGTATTATCTAACAAGTAGTCTTTACAATCAAACTGGCACCCCACATAATGTATTTACCAAACACGGACGCTGCCGCATTTGCTATGACGCCGGCTGTGAGTTTTTCTTGGAGCAGCTACAGGTTGCCCTCCAGTCACGTGACCTGAGCTGTGTCTCTGATTGGAAAAATCAAAGGATCCTGATAACGTCTAAATCACAGAGATTGAAAAAATTCACTCAGCGTACAGTGTGTGTTGATAGTGAAATCAGCGTTTTAGACCCAAGTTGTTTTTTGAACCAGGCTGTAAGTATTTTTTTTCAATGCTATAAAAGTCGTTTTTTTTGGCTGGGTGTGTACTTGACTTCTGGTCTATCTGCAGCCAGCCTCAAGTGGATTATCAATGAAAAGCAACTTTTAGCACTTCCACATAGGCTTCCTTTTTACTGACCGGATGTTGCCCCTTGGTCAAAAACTAGTACGCCTTATAGGAGCTTACAAACAGAGCGGCGTAACCTCCTCTGTTTTTTTGACATACACATATTTACTGGCATTGTGAAGTCGAGAACCATGCAAGTCAAGGACCTCCTATATACAGTTTTCTCAAAATACATAATCATTACTTAATGATGGTGAGGATCTGTTCAAAAGAGAAACACTTTTTGTGACCTAAGACTTATTTTCTTACAGCTCCCAAATTTAAATTTTTCAGTCATGTCTCTGAAATTAATTATGTTCTAAATTATGACACTTCCTGTCTTGGTCACAAACCAAACAAAAGCATTTCTAGTAATGTCTCACTAAACCACATTTGTTCTGTTTATAGGCTAATTTTATAAAGCTAAAGCTCTGCACATTCTGCAGAAACTCAACAACTCTTACAGCTGAAGAAGATGATGTGAAAATGTGAGAGTTCAGAAAACACATCAGAGGAAATATGTTGAGTTTAAAGTTATTAAATGGTGCAGAAAGACAAAAAGAGGTGCATGGCAATAGTTCATAATGCAGGATCAGAAATATTTACATCTTCAAATGTTGTTTGCAGGTCAAAATGGTCTGACTATGAAAAACAATTCTGATCAAATCCAGATCCTGATCCTGCCATTAAAAAGTCCTCACATATTTTCTTCATATCGCCCCCTAATGGAGAACATTGTCTTTGGTCAGAAGCAGAGTTTGCTGATGTTTACGCAGCACATAACACTGCAGAAAACTGACCACTGATCATCTGGGATCAGAGACACCTGAGGGACAGGTGAGATTTGATTTCATCAGTCTGTGATGATGGAACAAGGAGGTTTGAGCTCACTGAGAGACTGATTGAGAAAGTTTGGGCAGCCCATATATTATCCTTTGGGAAATATTGTGTCAATCTGGAATTTGGCCATAAGTGTGAAAAATGTTGTCTACTTGAACAAAAAGGTCATGTGACAGCAGCCACAATGCATAACTTGTAGCTGTATGACATTAGCTCACGAACAAATAGTTGGTGAAATGATAGTATGTTTTACTGTACAGCCGTGTGGAAAACAGTGCAACAGCTTTGGTGTTATGTAGAAGAAACACATGGCTTTACTACTACACAACAGATTAGTGGCAGTAGAAACAACAGAAACACTATCTGGACCCTGTGTGTTCAGTCAGCGTGTGTGTGAGTGATGAGGTCATCCTCACACACCTTCATCCTTACCCTACGGGGACGCAGATGAAACCAATTAAGCGGGGTTTGGTGCTGCTGTGAAGTTGTCGGGTGGAGGAACTTTAGGGGGTGATGTGGGATGATGATGGCTTTCCCAGCTCCGTCAGGCGTGGTGCACACTCGCGTGTCTAGCTCACCACGGGAGGCGTTAAGGCCAAGATCCCGGTCAGCAGCACAGCAGATGAGGCCTGATTGGACGTTAGGGGGGTTGGAAACACATGGACTGACTGAGAGACGAGGCTGTCAGGGAGATGGAGACTGACGGACTGACGGGACATCAGCTTCATGAGCAGGAAAGGGAAGAGGGGGGTGATGGGCTGTGAACTAAGGTCTGCAGGTGTGAATCCAACACGGTAGGGTTGATGTATGCTTATTGAAAACACATGCATAAAAAAATCCAACTGACAACTCAAATCTCATACTAAGCGTGCTATTTCACTTCTTATATTCCTAACCCCCTGCTTTCATTCCCTTTCACTGCTCTTAAAACATCACTGGGAAAACATCCGTTGGTGTGCTGTCTACACTGACAAAAGAAAACAGTTGGACCAACTTTAATTGTTGCTTCAATTGGTCACACCTAAATATATTAAGTTATTTGAAATGAAGTTGATTAAGTCAAATGAACTTAAAAATGTGATTGTTCTCAAATCAACATTTTGCATCAGTCCAACATAAGGTTTTCAGTTGTTTAATCTCAATAATTTGCAAAACCTCAGAGTAAAATATGACAATTGCACTAAAAAGGTTAGTAAATAAAACTAATAGCCTTAAGTTGAGTTTAGTTTACTTGTACTTGTAAAGTTTACTTTACAGCCTATTGAATTGACTCATTTCAAACCGTGAGTGAGGAGCAAATGCAGTGGATATGAGACCCCACTGTACATTAAGATGTTAACCTGCCAAGGGCACAGGCTTTCTGTGCTCCACATGGCATGGACCGGCTTTCTGTGCCCCGCGGCATGGACTGTGTACCTTTAAGCATGTTTAATGTTTTATATGTAAATAAATGAGACGTGTTGATGGGCTAAAATTATGATCAGAAATGACAAACTGGGTTTTGTCTTCGGTTATATTTGAATTACCATTACTGCGAGAATATTTTAATTGGAGCCCTCACTGCCGTGGAGCATAGGCATCCAGGCAGCCAGGACAAGCAGCCTATGCCGTGGAGCGCAGCCAGGCAGGCAGGCAAGCAGCCAAGGTTTGACAGATTATTGAGTTGAAACAACTGTAAACTTTTATTTAGATTGAAGCAAAAAATTGATTTGAGAAGAATTAAAATATTCAGTTTATTTTACCTCTTATGTTGCATTAAATGAACTTGTTAATTTCATTTCAAAGAACTTAATTTATGTAGGTGTGACCAATCGAAGCAATTGATTCAAGTTGGTTCAACAACTTCTTTTTTTTTAGTTGAAGCAAAGCAGAATTTCAAGTTGCTATGATCCACAAAAATTCATTGGAAACTGGACTTAAAATATTGAGTTAGATTGATTAAAAAAATTACATCACTTCAACTGATTGAAGATTCCCTTTTTACAGTGTAGGAAAAAAACAGGGTTTAAGAGTTTTGCCTCACATGCAGTCTGAGATTTTGGATCAGGATCTTATCTGTTGGGAGGCTTTTAAAAGAATTATAAGTGAAACATTTTACTTTTTACTTTTGTTGTCAGGATAGGAGGCGTCTTAAAAACCTAATAAAACCCGTCAGTGTGATTTGGCCAGCGGCTGAATCCTTCCCAGGAGTCGTCGTCCCCGCGGTGCTTTCACACATAAAATGCTGCGTGCAGCGAGGTCACAGGTGAACGTCTGCTCAGTCTCAGAACATCCCGTTGAATTTTTTCTTCACTTTCTATTGTTTGAAGCCTCCGCACAGACACAGCCTGAATAAGTCACAGTGAAATACATTTTTTGCCTCAGTCTGCTTCTCGTTTTCCAGGAGAGATCTCGAGAACAATGAGCTTTAGCTGTCAGACGAGGATCATCGCTAAAAACCCCGTGCAGTTATTCCTCACTGCTCGTTTGGTAGCTTCAAGAGAAAACTCACCTCTGTAAAAATGTGAGACAAGGAAGCAGATTTTGCCCACTCTAAGTGGATGTTTCTGAACACTGACAACAAGACTTAAAACAAAAAGTCTCTGAAAGACAAACTGTTTGGTGAGTTGTGTCAGAGCTACAGTGTTTGACTCTCTGTGGGCTGCAGGGAGACAGGGAGAGGTCTGCTTTAATGATAAAGCTGAAGAACAGACCTCTCATTGTTCCAGCAGCCGTCTGACTCTGGCTCTATTGTTTGAGCTGGAGATGATTCAGAGCAAGTTTTTCAAAATACGTAGCTGGAACTAGAAAAAAAAAGTCTGACTGAAACAATATTGAGGATTTAAAGTGGTGTGAAAATTTACCATCATCTGAAAAAGGCTGTAATTAATTTTTAAAAGACAAGTTTGTTTTACTGGGATCAATAAAGCAGGCTTCCCTGCTGAGGCAGTCGTGTGTGTGGTGGTTTTATGTCTGAAGATGATACCAGAGTCTCAGGTTTGTGCCACTAAAGTGTTGAAAAGGTTTATAGCCCCATAAAGTGTATTTTGCTTTCGAGACACTTTACAGTAAAAGTGAAGCTGTAAAGTCACAGGTATAATAATAAAAACAAAAGCGTAAAAACATCACACTGATTCAAAGCTGTAACACGTGGAAGCATACATGTTTAAACTCACTTTAACCCTTTTATTACAGAAGCCTCAAAATATACAACTGAGTGTTTTTGTCTTATTCGAAGTGAAAATTGTCTTATTATATTCGATATGAGCCACATTCACCTGGCCAGTCCAGAAAAATGTCTTGTTTCAAGTTGTTTAAAGACAAAAATGAGATCTGAATTCCTTAAAACAAGTTTAAAAATCTGCCAATGGAACAAGAAAAATTTACGAGAAAATTTGCTTGAAACTTGAATAATGACTTAAAACAAGTAACTTTTCTCTTGTTCCATTGGCAGATTTTTCTTAACTAGTTTCAAGCAGTTTGGACCTCATTTTTGTTTTTAAATAACTTGAAACAAGACATTTATCCGGACTAGTCAGGTGAATTTGGCTTATTTTAAGTCAAAAAAACATTTTCTACTGAGAATAAGACAAAAACACTTGATAACATCTCTGTTTTTTTTTTTTCAAGTGTTGACTATAAACAGGTCAGAAAATGTCCTATTATGAATGCTTTGAGCCCACTTTTCTGGAATACTTTACCTTTCTATATCTGGGAGTTATTTCAATATACTGCATCTCATATGAGAGTGAAACCGGTATAAGTGGAGAGAAACATAAAAGCAGAAGTTGATTTTAGAGGTTGAAGGTAAAGGGGAAAAAAACACTGCAATCAAACATAGCCAACACATTTTTGTGGAAAAACATGAAGTTCCTTGGTGGGAAAAGAGATGGGAACATTTTTATTTACACATGAAACTACTACATGATGATTCACAGCAAGTTTGACAAGAACTTGATCAGTTAAATGCTGTCAGTCATGCCTTTTTGTTTTATTGCCCAAAGATTGCTTGACTTTTAAGAATTGAAAATGTGCAAAAAAAATCTCTAAATGTATATAATCACAATATTTCGCAAGTTCTGAGAAACTTCAGGATTCTTATTTGAATTCTTATAAGTAGCTACTGACACATCTAGAGTTTAAAAGGTCAAACCAATGCTGGGTCCCAAATCTTGTACTTCTACTCTGACGCTTACTATTATGAGCGCATAAGTGTGTTTACACTAACAGTTTGGGAAAACACAGCGCACTTTGGTTTCTCAGTGAGTGCACTCAAAACAGTAATAAAGTTGAGTATGGAACGCTGGACACTTCTTACATTCAGTGGTGGCCATGTTGGCTACATAGAGAATGGGACAGGAATGGATCAAACAATGGTTGGTGCATGTAATCATTGAAAAGCAGAAGAACAACTGTGAACGGTTGTGATATGCAAGTGCAGTTTCTGGTCAGTGCAGAGCTGCAGTGCTTGATTTAGGAAAACACTACCCTGTAAGATTTTTGGGCAGTTCTTCTTCAAGTGCAGATTTTATGGAAGTATGCAATTTGGAACACAGCAATTGTTTAAACCAAGTTTAACCCCTTAAAATCTGTGTTATTATGCCTAACTGTCTCACAACTATTTGGTTTAAAACATAAATACCTCCGCCAAGGAGGTTATGTTTTGGGGGGAGTTTGTCTGTGAACAACATAACTCAAAAAGTAACAAATGGATCTTGATGAAATTTTCAGGAAATGTTCTAAATGGAATAAGGAAGAAGTGATTAAACTTGGGAGGTGATCCAGATCACAATCTAGATCCAGGACTTTTTTAAAGGATTCTTTATCATTGTGAGATAGGGCTGTTTTCACCATATGTGTAAATAACTCCACCATAAATGGTCAGATTGCTTTTCAAAACAAGACAAGACAAGGTCACCATCATTTCTGACAGATGTTAAAGTACGATCCAGGTCCTGCAAATATTCTGGATACTAAGATCCAGAATATGAAATATGTACTGAGTCATCATAATTTTCAACACTGTTGGGGAAAAATTATTATACAAACCTGCAACTAACATCAAATTGTAGCAGACAGTCTGCTAAAAGGGAGTATAACATTAAAGTAGGACTAAAGTGTTTGTGACAATCACAATATGCTTGGCAGAGGTCTGTACTTTCCGTGCTTTTCTAGTTAAAAATGTTACAGAGCTCCCTATCACTAGTCTCAGCCTCAGCTTCCTGCAGACAGATTTACATCTTAAGCTCTTAGATTGAAAAAGTAAAAAGGCACAAGCAGCTTCATCCTTTCATGTCAAAAAAAAAAAAAAAGAAAGAAAGAAAGAAAATGGAACGAGTGTACAGTGAGGATTAAGAGATCAGAGTCAGGTTTGGCACTTCAGAAGTAGCATCAGCTCAACATGCCCTTCAAGGAGATTGACCAAACCTGGACCAGTGGATGCCAAAGAGATTCCTACTTGTCTAAGCTTCCACTTTTTGTTTTTCTTTTTCTGTTTTCTTACTTTTCCTCCATCTCTCCTCCCTGCTCTCCTCTGAGTGGCATCCTGCTGCGATAAATGTTTTTCACCTGAAAAGGAGAAACTAGACTTAGAGACTCGTGGCAGACATGGAAACACCACACACTCACTCACACAGAAAACCCACTCAAGCCTCGAGGATCATGTAGCAGCCAGGACAGGTCAGAGGGGTTATGGTGGACACAGTGGTCATCTGTAAGCCCTGATCCAAGAGTGGAAATCCTGCAGGGGCTTCAGGCCAGATGACAGAGAATATAGTCCCTCTGTGAAACAGTTTCCTCCGCAGGCCAACAAACCCCCTGCCCTCCCTGAACCGCCTCCTTGGCTCAGCCCGTCCTCTGATAAAACCATCACACCTCCCTCACAGAAGACAATAAAGCTTCAGATAAAGTGGGTCCGCTTTTTGTAACATACGAGACAGCCAGTTGAAAAAAGGGAAAAGGAAAGGCAGACAGGGCTTTTGCCGAGTGTAACAGCGAGTTAGTGTTTAAATTTAGCTGTGCAGCTAATCCATTATGAAGCGGAAAACCACCAGAAACATTCTGAAGTAACTCCTGGCTCGAAGGAACGCCTCTAAAAATTGAGCCGTTTAGGAGTTTTCAGCTTTAACGATGCAGTGTTTATGTGCGTACACATGGTATACACACACTCTGCGGTATCATGCGTCTATATGAGTGTGTGTTTGGTTTTCTGCTCCTGAATGTGCATCTGTGTGTATTTATAATTGTGTTTGGCAGTGGGGTTCAATACAAAAACCATATCTGTGCAGAAATCTGAAGTGGAGTGTTCTTGGTGAAAACACGGCTCTAAATCTGTGCAGCTTCTTCAGCTCTGCTGGTGCACTGAGGTCAGGATCGGCCCGGGCCCACACAGCTGGACCCAGCTCCCCTCAGAGGGACCACCGCAGAGAGATACCTGGGCTCTCTCAGAATACTCTCTCTATGAATACAGGAGCCCCAGATAGGCAGTGTTTACCCCAGACCTGGTAAAAATATGACATTTGGCTTCTCACAGTTATGATGCGGTTTTCTTCTTTCACTGGACAGCTCGTTTCATACCAACATGGAAAACACCTCATACCTTCGAAAGGCCCCTGGTCAAGGCTCTATTTCAGTGTGAATCAATGTATCAGTTATGAAACAAAAAGAGGACAATACCTCTTAGTTTAACTTTAATATGTTCTCTTTCCAATTCAGGCTCAAAAGTAGGGTTTGAAGGGAAAAAAAGGTCAACTTACCTTACCTAACTTACTTTTTTTTTTTTTTCAAGTTGGAGTTACTCGTTTCTTTCCTAAAGTTTAAGTAAAGTTCCTTTAAGTTTAAAGTAAAGCACTTTCTATACACTTTCTTACTTTTGTTTTCTTAAATGCTGCGGTGACTCCTGAATTTCCCCTCGGGGATAAATAAAGTATTTTCTATTCTATTCTATTCTATTATATTCTATTCTATTCTATTCTATTCTATTCTATTCTATTCTATTCTATTCTAAAGTTGCCAATTGAACAAGTAACTAACTTTTGAGTAGGTTTTGCTCTGAGACGTAATGTTCCCATGTATGTTCTTGCCTTTTACATCTATAGGGCCAGTTGTTCAAAGGTAATCCAATCGGATTTTGGTCATCTGATTGGATCAAATCCCGAAAATGGGTTGTTCAAAAGGGAAAGAAGGATTTCAAAATCAGATTAGATCACATAATCCAATCCTGGTGTTAATCCAGATTAAACTTTCACTTTTTGTTGTTCAGAACTTTTTAGTAGGATCTGGATCACTCTGATTAAAAAAAACAGGATTATCTTGATTCCAACAGGGGGTAGGATTTCAAGATGGATTTCAGGAAGGGAATGTAGTAAAAGTTTAAACTTGGTTAAAAAATAAATCATTTTTGAAATTTAGTGTCCATATTTTAATTTGTATTTCACACTTGACTTGTTTAATCATTACAGTGATAAAGTAGATAAAGCTAACTTAGGCTACCAATAAAGCCTTTCAGTACAGTTAAGAAAAACAAAGAGAAACTGAAAGAGCAAAAGCAAAGATACTCCTGGCAGAGGAACAAATCAAGCTGAGCAAACTGCAGCAAACCAGAGAAAAACTTCGGACCCACCTTCTGAAAGCAGAGCTTAAAAATGCTGTGCTCTCCTTCACAGATGAAAAGGTACCATGAACTTTTTTTTTCATTATTTTGCTTAATATTGGACATTTAGCCTCCTTTTTTAACATTTCAGATGTTTTCAAAATATCCACTTTGTGATTTTTAATGTTTGATTTGTTATTCATTTGCTGTGGCACAGATGAGGGGTCATAAAAGAAATTAAAAATGTATGTTTAAGTAGATTTTAATGTTATTTTTGTTTTTTCTCAAAATAGAAAAACACCTACAATGAGCTCATGTTGGCTCTCCTACCTGTTGTTCCATACTGAGCTGCCATTATATGTGGTCCCATTTAGACCACTGGTAATCCAGATTTGGTAATCTTGAAAACTGTCTATCCGGATCAGGGTGATTCGATCAATGTTGCTTTGAAAAACCAACATAAAACCAAGACAGATTAACTGATCCTGGATAGCAAGAAATGGGATTCCCAAATCTGGATCATTTTAATCTGGATTAAATTCTTCGAACATGTGGCCCTATGACATTGAAGTGGTGTCTGTTTAAGCCCACCCTTAAAATACTGTTAATGTGGTGTCTCGCACATGTTTTATTTGCAGCTCCTGTCCTGCGTCTGTCCGAGCAAGTCTCTACTTCAGCAACAGCTCTTTGTTAAAGACGTGCCGACATGATTGTTGTCATCATTACTTCCATGTCTGCCACTTTTCCCCACATTTCATTTGCAGCTCCTTTCTTGTGCCTGGCTGAGCGAGCCAGTTCTGATACATAATAACACACCTCATTTCAAAGTCAGTAATGATAACGGCGTTGTAACATTTAAAACAATTATTAATTAGATTACCTGTTACTGGAAAGAGTAAGAGCGTTAACACTGCTCACCTGATTGATCTCCTTACTAAACTTCCTTCAGAAGACTTTTTTTTCTAAATGATTCACTAATTGAAGTACGTCCTCTCCTCTACCACAGGTGTTAATAGGACAGCCACCCGTGTAGACAGATCATAGATAGTGGTGTGCAAAGGAGGGGCCTCCACTTATGGCTCCAAATTGGCAACAGTTCCCGCTTGGGAGCCAAAACACATCCTTTAGTTCTTCTTGGTAGGGGGAACACACTTCACTGCCCTCTGTACTGGCTTAAACATGATGAAGTGACCCTTACATTTATCCTAACCCTAACCGTAACATATCAACATGTCTGAAGTTCAACATCATCATCCTCTTCTTCTGATGAGATTCTGTTTCCTAACTGGCTTCCTTATTCACAATATGCTGTTTGACCTCCAGGTCAGAGCCCAGCATACAAACTGTCTGGCATGTGCAGAGCATCAAGTCCATCATTAGTCCAACTGAGGTGTACACACACAAGAAAAGTCAGCTTCCTTGTTTTCTTATTTGGAAAAGTTTGAAATAGTATCATTAACATGTTTACATGTACTCTAAAGGTCCATTTTTGGTTGGACAAATGCTTTAAATTAACTGCTTTATCATCATGTAAATGTGCCGGTAGTGAACTTCTTGTCTTAGCATGACGTTCAGTTCGTACACTATGATCGAGTTTTGTCTCTCTGCTTGGTTTTTGTAAACGAACTCTAAAGAGTTTGGTCGTGCTCCTATGGAAAGAATGTTGTTCAATAGAAAGTGTGAGGGAAAAAAGGCTTTCATATCTTTCTTGTCATAAACTGAAAAGAGATCTCTTGGATTTCTGATGCCTCTAAGTTTGTTTCAAAGTAAACGCAGAAGTCTCACAGACCCCTGTTGGCTGCTGTGACTCTTATTCTACTTTTTTCCCTCTCTGTTTCATAAAAAAACAGGTTTATCGGCCAAAAAGACAAACTACAGTACAAAATGGGGCCTAAACCTTCTTTTGATTTCCACAGATTCAAACCAGTAAATCGTCCTGAAGAATGTTTGTGCTCAGGTCAAAGTTATCTCATACTATTCCTGCAAATTTAAAAGTTTAAATCTGAGCTTTTTTGCATGTTTGATTGATTTAAATAAATAAAGAAGAGATACATTGTTGGAAAAAAGAATTGATTTGTCATCAGCCTGAACCCCTACAGCCCAAACCCTAAAAAATGTTTCTCATGTTTGTCTTTTGGGAGGAGTTTTAGTTGCAAATTCAGAGAAAGAAAAGTCAGAGCCTTGATTTGAGTTAAAGCCTTGGCACTTTCTTTCTCTTCTTTTTGCGATCTGATTTATTTTGAATTTTTCCCCCTGAAGCTCTGAGAACTGTCTGCAGACCTCAGTCACCGCCGTGTCCATATTTGCCTCTTCAGTATCATGTCCAGCAGACTGAGCTGGCCCAGTTCACATGGTCCCGCTGCTGATTTTGAAACAGGAAGGCCACAAGCTGTCATTTCCCATCGCACATATAAAATCCAAACCGACAATAATGTATGTTTTACATATCTCTATTTTGGAAAGTCTGCTTGTGTTTGTCCTCTGCTTATTTTGAGGGTATTTCATTTTCTTTGTGAATTGAAGAAGCGTGTGTGTTTTTTGGAGGAAATGATGAAAATTCCTTGAGGTCAAGTTGTTGCATGAGGAGGTTTTAGTGTGTGGTTTGTGCCAGGGTTCATGTGTTTGTACTGTGTTATAACAGCCTCAATGTTTTTTGGGCGCTCAAGGCCGTTAAATTTGTGTTTACTGTATGTGACTGAATCTCCACGCTTGTTTACTGAGCCGGGTGTTTTTCTCTTTGCAGCAAACAGAGAGATGAACTGTTTGATCTTTGATTTGTGCATCGTTTCCATTTGTTATTTCAAACCCGTCTTCTTCTCTCCTTCTTTCATGCCCCCTGCAGGAGGAGGACTTCCAGGAGATGGTGAGAACTGCCCAGACGATGGAGACTCAGTACGGCCATCTGTTTGAGAAAGTCATCGTCAACGATGATCTCTCAGCCGCCTTCGGCGAGCTGCGGCTGGCACTAAAGAAAGTAGAGATGGAGACTCACTGGGTCCCAGTCAGCTGGACTCACTCCTGAGACTGTAAGAGGAGAAAAGGGAAGGGATTTTACAAAATATGCAGGTTTTTATCTTTTCATGTCTGCTGTGGCTGGTGTTTGGGGGATAACGGGAATAAAACAAGACAGCGCCAGATGGCTCTGTTGCCATACCTGAGCTGCACAGGGCTAAAACATAAGCCTTTGACTGGGATCAGGTGGGATTTAGACTTCAGCTGTGGTCTGGGTATGGATCTCCGGGTCTGACCAGATCTGACAGGGTTGAGGCTGAGGGCGCCTGTGCAGAATATGAGCTTTGGACATTGATCCGGGGCTCAGACTGGGTCACACAACCATAGCCACGAGTCGGGCTCTTTTGGTCCAAACCAGAATGTGGAACGAGTCTGGACCATCACAGCAGCGGCGGTCCTGCCAGCACATCAGCGGCCGTGCCAGCCAGGACTCCGTCTATAGTGTGTTTATTACATTAGACCATTAGAAACCAAAGGGATCTCCATATTTCTTCATGTTGGACTACGTACATGCACACGTCTGTAAAAGAACACGACCTCAAAGGGAGAAAGGGGAGGAAAGAAAACATATTTGCCTTCTTTCTGTCTTACTGTATTTTTGTGCTTCAGTAATTCTTCCATGACTGTTACTCCAAACTAAACGTGGTCAGGTACAAACTCTAAAAAAGGGCAGAAAGTCTAATTTAAAATAAGAGAAATTAATATATTTTCTAATTTCCTCCTCTTGTGTTTCTCTGAATACATATCTTGACTTTAAGAGCTGCCTGATCTCAGTCTCTGCCTGATACTGGCAGGTCTTTTTTTTTACACTGGAGGCGTCTCTTCTTCCACTTAACTGTTTAGATTTAATCTCCCAAGTCTAGTTTTCCCCCTAAAAAGCACATTTATGTAGGTGTTATATATTCCATTTAGGAGCCTTTTTAAAAAGCCACTCTTCATTCGAGGGTGCCCAGCATAACAGCGTTGCCATTTGAAGTCGAAGAACTGGACGCTTTTGGCTGTCTGCTTGAAGAAAATGTTCACAATTGTGTTTTATTAGGGTGGAGTCTTTATTTTTACTCACATAAAAAAACGGCTTCAGCAGGTCCACAGCTCACGTCCAGGTTTTAAGCTCAGAGAAAATGCAAAGGAGCAGCTTCTGACTTTATGAGCATCACCAGTTTATTTGCAAATTTCAGTCTCTTATTTTTTTACTCAGCCGCTGTAACAGGGATAGTTAACTTTCACTTTTCTGACATGCTTTTTTAAAGCAGCCATCGTTTGGTCCTCACTATTTTAATCCCACATTAAAAAGATATGTGCTCTTAAAAATGAACCTTGAGAATAAAACTGGTAAAGCAGCTCAACTGCTGGATGGCAGAGCATCAGGGGGCTGTGAGCTGAGCTGCTGCTCAGGACTCTGGACTCCTTTGGAGACCTTTTGACTTCACAAAAACTTAAGCGATTTAAATTAAAATCAGTATTTTTTTATTTCAATTAGGGTCTGCAAGCTGAGTTGTTGCCTATGTTAGCTCACTGACCAATAAAATCTCAAGTCTTATTGATTCAAGTCAAGTCACGAAGTTTGTCAGAGATGTGACATGAAGCTTTAAGAAAATTACTACAACAGTAATTACTCACAGAAGAGGCTGATCAATTTGTATCTTGCCGCAGTATCTGAAGCTTTTTAAAGCACTGAATTGAAGATTTTCATCTGGATAGTATGCAAAACTAAAAAAGAGAAACATAAAGGCTTATTTCTACAAACCGTGTCTTACCGTAAAAAGCAGCTAGCCTAGCTTAGCATGAAGACTGGAAATAGTTGAGCCTGTGATTCGAGATGTGATGTGTTTCGAGATCAGAAGTAAGCATTCAAACAATTTAAATTTGGATTTTAGGATCTTTAAATTTCTGGCATATTTGTTTTTATTGTTGGCTAAAGGACCTGTTTCCACTGATGGTGTTTTATGTGCAGAAAACAAGCACAACCTCAATTTTAAAGTGCTTTTTCGCAGCATATGCAGTCTACTGTTACTGATGGCAGTGCTCCATTAAATCTGTTCAGGAAGACTCTGTGTGCTTCACATTTGCTTCTTCCTGGTGTAGTTTTACCAAGAAGATTATGCAGAAAGATTTGATAAAGCTGCAGCTCCAACACTGGATGTTCCTTCATTGGAAAAATGGGCGGAGTTAGCTTTCTACTCAGCCACGTTGAAAAGAAATGGTATCAGAAGTCATGCCTTTATTCACTTTGACTGCTCTGTGTTGGAGATGAGACACTGATGAGCACTGTGGTGCTCCACAAGTTGAACTATTTTCAGCTCAGAGAGTTTTGAGCACAGCAACATAAACCACCCAATGCTGAGGCTGATTTTTGTGCTGAAAACACTCATTTGTTTTGGTTTTGTGAGGACAGTAAAGCCCTTAATTTTGCTGGCATCTTTTCTTTCAGTCTATTTACTGAGCGATGCTATTGACCTGCTATCAGTGGATGTAAAATCTTTGTTTTCCCACAATGTCAAACCATTTTAAAACTTGTGAAAAGCCTGTTTTAAATTTAAACTGACCACAAACTTTATGATTACTCTTTGAGTTGTTCTTATTCTCAAGCTTTACGGCTCTCAGGTTGAATTACCCTCTTTCCCCCCTGTCTCTTAAGTTTAGTTCTCCATGATATGTTTGTATATTTGATTTCTGTCTACATTAAAAAGCTTAGAAATAGTTTTTATTAAGGTGAATAATTATAACACACACTCAAAGGGACTTGAGCACCATGCACCTCTGGACGTTGTCCCTCTGTTGTTTTTAATTTTAGTACCAGACTACAGTAAGTTACCTTTTTAAATGTTATTTAACTCCTTCCCTCTTCGTTTCTCAGTCTCTGCCATGTGTTTAATCGACTGGAATCAGATTTGTACAGTCATCAGAAAATATTTTTGATTTCTTGCTGTAAATGAAATGCTGTTTAAGGGCACGTTGTATGAATTCACATTATTCTTGATAACTACTACATTTTATATTAAAGACAGTCAAACTAAAGGTGTTGTTCCAAAGTGTTAATGTACTTCATGTCTCCAGAGACGCAGCGCGGTGATGTGTGAGGTGGAACGGTATGAGGAAAATATTCCAGGGTTTCTGGGATTCATGCCCTCGAGTGCCATTGACATTTATCTTTGTTCTGATTTTAAGAAAAACACTCCAGCAACATCTTTCAGCTGCCCCACAGAAGTTCAGTCCAGAGTGCACAGTTGTGCAAACAGAGCCGACACCTTTCATGTAGTAAAGCCGGGGCTGGAGAGCAGTAAAAGTCAGTCATCGGCCGTTTTTCTCATTTTAAGTGCCACAGCTGAATTTTATTTTGACAATATTGAAGTGCTTCCCCCTCCCTGCCATCTTCTTTAAGGCTTTTTAAATTATCATAAGACTTCTTATGGATCAAATGCTCTGTTTTTACACATCTCTATGACTGAAAGTCTGAAAATCAACTTTAAAAACCTCATTTCCTGACAAATGAGAACTAATTACATAAACTAGCAAAGGATGACAGTCTAAACTTGAAAATTTTTCATCAGTTTCAAGAAATTAAGTGTAAAAACATGCAATTGGCAAATGTTTCCTTTGTGAATATAAGGAGTTTGAGAGGTTTTTGACACAAACATTTCAGTCATCTTTTATTAAACATCCCAGAACAAAAAGACTCAACTAGTTTACAGAATTTAAGATCTTTGACCAAAAGTTTTTGGAATACAGTGGGGGAAAAAAGTATTTAGTCAGCCACTGATTTTGCAAGTTCTCCTTCTTAGAAAGATGAGAGAGGTCTGTAATTTTCATCAGAGGTACACTTTAACTATGAGAGACAAAAAAAAAAAAAAAACGGGAAATCACATTGTAGGATTTTTAAAGAATTTATTTGTAAATTATGGTAGAAAATAAGTATTTGGTCACCCACAAACAAAAAACTTTCTGGCTCTCACAGACCTGTAACAGCTTCTTAAAGAAGCTATTCTCTCCTCCACTCATTACCTGTATTAAAGGTACCTGTTTGGACTGGTTATCTGTATGAAGACACCTGCCCACAGCCTCAAACAGTCAGACTCCAAACTCAACCATGGCCAAGTCCAAGACCAAAGAGCTGTCCAAGGACACCAGGAAGAGAACTATAGACCTGCACCAGCCTGGGAAGCGTGAATTTACAATAGGCGAGCAGGTTGGTGTGAGGAAATCAACTGTGGGAGCAATTGTAAGAAAATGGAAGACATACAAGACCATTGATAATCTTCCTCCATCTGGGGCCCCTTGCAGGATCTCATCCTGTGAAGTCAAAATGATCATGAGAACGGTAAGAAAAAATCCCAGAACAACACGGAGGGACCTGATCAATGACAGAGAGCTGGGACCACAGTAACACAGGTTGTGCCGAGAAGGACTCAAATCCTGCAGTGCAGGAGCGTGCCCCCTGCTTAAGCCAGTGCATGTCCAGGCCCATCTGAAGTTTGCAATGATCAGAAGAGGACTAAGAGAATATCATGTGGTCAGATTAAACCAAAAATAAAACTTTCTGGTAAAAACTCAACTCTTCTTGTTTGGAGGAAGAAGAATGCTAAGTTCATCCCAAGAACACCATACCTTCTGTGAAGCATGGGGGTGGAGATCTTGTGCTCTGTGGCTGTTTTTCAGCGAAGGGGACAGGACGACTGATCCGTGTTAAGAGAACAATGTACAGGGCCATGTATGGTGAGATTTTAAGCCAAGACCTCCTTCTATCAGTGAGAACATTGAAGATTGGACATGGCTGTGTCTTTCAGCATGACAATGACCCCAAATACACTGCTCAGGCAATGAAAGAGTGGCTCCATAGATAGCATTTCAAGGTCCTGAAGTGGCCCAGCCAGTCTCCAGACCTCAACCCAGACCTGGAGTTGAAAGTCCAAGTTGCCCAGCATCAGCCCCAAAACATCCCTGCTCCAGAGGAGATCTGCACGAAGGAATGGGCCAAAATACCAGCTACAGTCTGAGCAAACCTGGTGAAGACTTACGGACGCACTTCAGTAAGCTGCAACAGGAAGCTGTTATTTCATCCATGTATTGATAGACAGATGGATGTGGAGAAATCTTCTCTGTTTGCATCTTGAAAATTAGTCTTCTCCTCCAACCTTGGCAACTTGACCCAAAGAGGGGACTCCAGTAAGACAAGCTGTGGAGGAGACGCAGAAGCATTTGAGATACACCTTGTTAAATGATCAGTGCTACACTGTTCAGAAGACTCTATCTAAAGCTGTATTCACAATTCATGAAAATGTGTCTCAAAATATCAAGGTGGACTGCAAAGCTGCATTCATAAAACATAAATCTGTATCTTCATTTTATTTGCCGCATCTTGAACCATCCAGCCTTCATCTGACAGGAGAATAGAAATTCAAGCTCTGGGGAATGTGCAATGAGATATTTTGCGGCTTAAAGTGAATAGGATGTAAACAATGAAGCCCCATCAGCAGCTTGGATGCTCCTGATACTGTAGCATTGTTTTCACTGAGAATATGAAAGTAGGTGGATGGTTTGTGAATGTGCTTCACGCTGTCACCCGGCCAACCGGATATAGTATAAGCACCTTGAAGACATGAGGAATGAAGAGAAGAGTCTGAATCCAGAGACTGAAACCAGCAGAGCACTGCAGCCCAATTAAACCCCAGCGTCCTGCAGCAGCCGCGTGCCAAATCACTAACTCAGATGTCACCGGACCTTTGAAAACAGAGACTCTGTGAACCAAGGGAGACGGTGGGGGTGGTGGACATGGACTCTGGAGAAGTCCTGCCTCCAGCTAGAAACTCACTGGAGGATTGTGCACGCCTTCACTTGATGGAGATCCAAAAAACATCCCCCATAGGTCCACGTCAGGTCACCGAACCCTCACTTTGACCCTGTTTCAAACTGCACGGTTTGATAGCTGCTCAGAGAGGTGGGGGGGTTAAGGTGAGGTGAATGGCGATACAGAGAGGTAAAGGAGGAGGAGGTAACGGTACTAACTCCAACTGAAGGGAGGAACCAGATATTCAGTCTCTTTGTTTGTGTGTTTTACTCACCCTTTCTCCTCTTAAATTAGGATAACAGAGACTTTCAAGAACACAGGACTCCTCCATCATACCCTCTGATCAGATGTGAAATCCTTCAACAGATGATACACTCCAGCAGTAGGTGGGTATAATTTTAGCCCATTTCTTGTTTAACAGCTGAAGATGTTTGGATCCTCTTCTAAAGCCTCTATCAGTTCTTAACTGAGTGATGGGCAGAGGGAGAAAAGTCATTTGAGATGATCCCATTAGTTGATCTGATGCCGTCTGCTGCCCTCAGTTTTGTCTCGCAGGCATCATACAGGCAACCAAACAATGTCAAGAAATGCTTCCAACATAAGAGCCTCTGCTGGTGGCAGGAAACAGATCTGTGGTGTGAAACAGTCACAACCGGTTAGGTTTAGACACAAAAACAGGTTGTTTCAGGAGCTCACAAAAACCTTACCACTCAGATTCAGAATATTAATTGTACCCTTGGTTAGATTCGGTAAGCGCTCTGGTATTGTAACACACATACAAGAAAAGACAAAGTGACAACACTGCTTATGCTAAAAGAACAAAGATGACAGCCTCAAGATGAAAAGCAGGATAAGCTGAAAAAAAAAAAATTTTTTACACCAAAGTCACGTTTTACTACGCAAGATTTGGATTATTGAGTGTGAAGAGGCTGATACTCTGCTAAAGAATCTGTTAGTGTGTGGTGTCCTCGGAGTGCAGACCACACACTGTAAGATCAGGAGAGAGAAATCTTGTGTGATTTGTCTTTTGTTATCATCAAGTGTGTCTAAATGTGTGAAATTTTGGAGAATCCTGTAATGTGTACCAGCCTTTAGTCAAAGACACCAATTTGTGTCTCAGCCGATTCAGGGCAGAGATGTAAGAAAACTTTAAGGTTAACTACGCAGATCAACATTTATTCTATAATATTGATAGTTTGCACATGTTTTATTAAATATTAAGAGTTTTTACATTCCTTGCCATAAGTGAATCATTATGGTGGCAGGACTGAAGTAAGAATGCCAATGCCCAAAGTGGCTGACGCACATGTGACTGTTGTCAGGTAAACTCCTTCTATGTAAGCTTTATCTAAAATAAGATCTTTAAGTGCCTATTATCAAAAAATGGTAACATTTATGTCAGAAAGCTTGGTTCTACACCTAAGAAAAGTGATGTGTGAATTATTGCAAATGAGATATAAAACATAAAAATTACTCAAATATATACAGCATTCACTCACAGGCTGATTGGTGTATCAGTACGAGGCTGGTTCGGGATCAAAGCTTTGAGAAAACAATCAACAATGTGTTGGTAATACTTTACTTTAGAGGTCCGCAAATTTCATCACACTTAAGTAATAATCAGACAAAGTTTTTTCTTATTTCTTTGAAATTACCCCACAAATTTCATGAGAATTTGGTGAAATCTAGCTCATAACTTCTGTCCAGATTCTGTTTTGCAGTGAGCCTGTACTCACAGTGTCTATCACAATCAGGTAAGGCCATTTTACAACCCCACTCTTGGTGAATGTCACATCTGAAGCCTTCAGTTGTATCATGTAAAACATTATAGGCCTAATCATAAAGGTTTATCATTTTACACCTGATCTCGGTTATGCATATCAACAAACTGGGTACTAAAGAACTTGGTGAAATTAAATAACAAATAACTATCAACTGCTTATTGGGAAATTGAATTATTCACTGAACATTTCAAAGGTAGTTATCAGAGGAAATAATGAACCTAACTTCTGTTTTCAAGAACTAAGCAGCTATTTATCATCTGCTTCTCTGGAAATATCAGAAATGTTGGGACACTTCTAAAAACATTTTGTGTTGGGTTGTGATTTAATTTCAAATAATTGTTAATCTCCAAACCTGTTGTCTGATTTCCTTAAAGTTAACGGATCAGTGCCAAGTTTGCATGACCTTTTTGGCCTTGTTTGGGATGGTTTTCAATGTTTCAGGGGTTTCCTGGGATTTGTTTAATCAGAAACCATCTTACTTTCAGGAGAGTCACAGATAAGACTCAGTAACTCCCACAGAAGTCCCACCTCCTTTGTCTCTACCATTTTTAGTTTGGAGTCCTTCTTACGTTTGTATTTGACTGGTCCTGGTTTAACACGTCAGGCTTTGTTTTAACAGCTCTCTAAATACCCTGATGGGATTAACACTCCCTGGACATTTGCTCTGTAATAAACAATGAGCACCTCATTTTTTTCTCTTGAAGAGCAGAGATGGAGGTGCTGTTTTTCTTTCTGATTCCTTGATGTGTCTGCAAGCCCGCACCTCTAGGTGCCCACGATTTGGTGAACATGAGGAGCCAGGGTGCTATCTTTGATCTGCTTAAACTGAGGATGACAGAAACACATGTTCTCATATTAGGTTAACATGGGTAACAAAGGGCCAGGAGTTGACCACATATGCTGAGCTACTTAACATGAAGGATGAAGTAACACTGAACTGTACTACGTGTGTACACTGAGGTCTGTGATATGATCAAGAGACAGAAAAATAAAGATTCATAAATCTAAATGTAGCTGTGTAAAAGCCAGTTGAACTGATTTAAGATAACAAATCCCTCCTTCTCTTTATTCGTCTTCCTCCGTCTTCCTGTGAAAAGTGAGCTGCCATGTGAGTGAAGTCTGAGAGATTGCTTCCCCAGCTCAGGCATTAACAGTGGCACTCACCAAATCAAAAACCTGCCCCCCGTCTTTTCCCTGTTCGTTCCAGGGTCTGTAATAGTTTAACAGAACACTTAAGAATCAGAGGATTTACGACAAGTCAAGTTTAGCTTTAATGTCAGATCCTGCAGATTAATACGACCCTGCAGTGAGGCCTCATGAATCAATCCCTCTCCTGCCCATTTGATGTATTTATTTGCAGGTCTATAAATTTGTGCCATTGTTCAGGAGAAAAAAACGCTGGATCCAAAGAGGCAGCATTGAAAGTGGACTGAGTGGAAGAATAAAGGCGATTAAGTCGTGGAAAAGTCAGAAAGCCCATCTCCTCTCAGGCTCAGCGACATGTCACAGGGTTTCCTCTCTGATACATTTCACAAACCATTGAAGAAAATCTCTGCGCTGGATGTTACGATACACGCTGCAATCATTTTGATTTACTGTGTTTGGATTGCAGCGCCAAAGCCAATATCCTGAATGAGGCTCAATGTGATAAGTCCTGACTTTGAAGCGAGACAAATTGTACGTGAAGAGCATCAGAGGAGGAGGAGGCGGAGGGGGAAGTGAGCTCCTGCTGAGATTTTCATCTTTTTCATAAGTTTTGAAAGAGCCTTCCTTCTCTCTGAGCCCTTCCTTCTTTCTGGCGTTCTGCTTTCCGGCCTTTCATGTGGTGACTCAGTTCATCACCACGGCTTTACCGTAGGAGCCAGGGAGCTAGCGATGCCGCTCTGTTTTCCTCATCCCCTGTTAAACGTCCTTGACCATAAGGAGACTGCTCTGTTGACTAATGGAGCTTAAGGCCAGGAGCTTCTGCCCACCCTGTCTCCTCTGCCTAATTAGCCTCACCATTACCTCATGTCTGTGGGCAAAGGTCTTCAGGGCAAGTTACCTTGAGCTGTTTTTCTCAATTACAGGATTTTAAGAGCCAAAGTGTTTGGAAGGAGGAGTGAACAGGAGATGCCCTTCATTCCTCCTCGGCCTGAAAACGCCCTTTTCACCTTGATGAGAGCGTGTGGAAATCATAACAACATGCTGGCTCTAATAGCCGTAGCGAAGTTGTTCATTAATGCAGGGTGGCTTTTGTATACACTACCTTCCAGGGCTGATTCTGTGTGTGTACTTGAAAATGAGATGAAGGGGTAAAAGTTCATCTGGAGGGTCGTCAGGGCTGAAATTCCTCTGACATGTGGAGCTAAAGCAGGGTCCAGGGCCTGAGGTCGCACAAAGGAACCGACTATGTTAGCGCTGTCCACCTGTATTTTCTTAAACTTTCCTTGCATCCTTCCCCTGAGCCTCATTGGCCTCTATGGGAGCAGTTTTAATTACGCAGACTCTGAACTGTCATCTTTAAAGTTAGCACTGTGAGGGTCAAGACCTTCTCTGTGTGCTACAAATTAGCCTCAACGCTGCCACGATTCCCTCGAGTTGGAGGAAAGTAAGAAAGACAAAACATATCACCTGCGTTCCAAATGTGTCTGCTTTCATTGCATTCTTTAAATCTCTGTACTGTCCTCACGCCTTTCCAGCTGGGATGTCATCTGAACAAGTTTTTGCTACTTTAAAAAATCCCACTTGCGCAAATGGAAATAGCAAAACAGTGTTTCTGTATCTTCCAAACCATACACCACTCCAATGGAATGAAGTGTCCCGTCCAGCCGGGGTATGAGAGCCCAGCAGCAGTAGCCATGCTGACCCTGTGTAATGATGCTAAGTGGATTACAAGGAGGCCCTGGTCACTGGTGGTTAATACTGAGTCCACTAAAGTTACCTCTGTGTGGCAGCAGCTGGACTGCAGAGACTGAGACTCAGACCATCCAGATACCTGAGAATCTCATTGCCCTGTGCCTCTTACAGTGAGCTAAATCCACACAACAGCTCTAATGTGAGGAGCGTTTCGCTGGTTGTGAAACAGACTAAATCAATGCTGATGCTTCTGTATGAGCTGAAAATGGAAAAAGAATGGACGCACCAATTCAATTCAGTTATTTTTAATGCCAGTAGCTAATGCCACAGGGTTAAGTGTCACAGAAGGCTGGATACTTGCAACAAAGGCTCCATCTCTGACTATGTGAAAGTATAATAGTTTGTTCTCATGTGTTCACTTCTTATTTAATTTAAGAATCCTGATGTTCTTGGATTACGGCCAGTATTACTTCCTTCTATTAGTCTGCTTCCCACCTTTTTTCCAAGACTACCCTGTGACTCTTTTTCCATTAATATGGCCGATTTTTTAAACCCCTGTGCTGCCACCAGCTCTTTATCGAGTGACATTGGCAACAGTTAGATGCAGTCAGTAACCCTTTCATATTTTGAATATTAGCCATAACCTGGTTGTGTGCGACCATGTAAACACCAATAACCCTTTTTGAAAATAGAATATGCTCATGTTCCAGTTTTTAAAAACCCGAAAAAAACAAACAAAAAAAAACACCTGGGTTACTCCTTTTCTAACCTGAATATTTGGTCATGTATACACCAATCAGGATATCCCCAGCCAGAGGTGCATTAATTTGTGTTCTGAGCATGTTCTGTTCAATCTTGGTCTTTTGAGTACAGGAAGTCCGCCATGCTGCACTTTTTGTTGCTGCTGTTGCTGATGCAGGCAGACCAAGCGGAAATGACGCATATTGTGTCATGACGTTCTCTGTGCGTCGAAATGTTGTCCATGCATTGCCGTTTGATCAGAATACCATGTTAAAAGAAATATACCTGTTTGCACATGCATGTAAGCGGGTTATTCTGAATGTTTTAAGAAAACAAAATATTGACTTTATCGACGATTGACTGCATGTTAACATAGCCACTGTCCCCCTAATGTGTTGAAGCACTCCATCTTGTTTGTTCTGGCTTCTGTTAGCCTGTTATGTGATCTTTGCACTGGACCTTGGATTTTAATTTTTGGATTAGACCTCACTCTCATAGTTTTGCCCTTAATTGTTGCAAAAAAAAAAAAAATCACGGAAAGCTAAAAGCTGCATAAATACACCATAAAAAAAAAAAAAAGTTGGTAGATCATTTTTTTGTTGTATCTATGCTTCCTTTTCATAACTCTTATAGTGTTGTAAAGCCTATGTATTGACCTTTTAAATGGAGCCACATTATAAGGAACAGCTATTTGCAGGATGAGCAGCAGAGGTGTGTATATGTGTTTCGTCCATGAACAATTTGCCCATCTTCTCTGCCAGTGCCAAACAGCTTTATTTGTTGCTTTTGACACTTGCTTTGAGCTTCTGCTTATGCCAAAAATGCACGTTTTGAGGAGCCTTCGCTTTTTTTCATGGGTGCATCCCACACACCTAGCTCTCTACAGTATTTATATATGTTTGTGGTCCTGGAGGAGTAGAGGCAATAAGAGACATAAAAATTGTTTGATATCCCAAAGAAATGCCATGTATGGAGCCAGAATCCGGACAATAATATCACGCACAAAATAATGTCTCACGAGCGGTGTACATGTTGCGCGGTGTTTGATTTCACACGTGCGGTATTTGACTACCGCGCGCAGATTTGGATCCCGCGAGCTCAGGGGGTTCTGCGCTCGCTCGCGGAGAGCTTTGCTTGCTCGAGGATTGTTTCTGCACTCGCGGTGCACACACGACGCGCGTGCCAGAAGCAGCTTGTTGAGTGCTCTCTGACGTTATTCAGAGTGCTCGTGAGCCGTTATTTTGTGCGTGATATTATTGACCCTGATATTATTTGCTCCATACCATGGCTGAAGTTGCTCTTTAATACTGCACCCATAATTTCAGACCAGTCAGACCTTGATATTTTAAAGATCCTGCTTTTCATACATGAACTTTACTGCGGTAAATTACAAGAGCTGGACACATGGTCAGAGATTTTCTGTTTATTCTCAGTTTAATGTGCATGAGTCTCTCCCACTCAAAATCAATGTACTGACAACCAAGGGAAGAAGTAGAAAGTTTAAATAAATTTAGCAACAAAATTAAGAAATGCTTGTGCACTATGCTCACAGGTATCATACTGCACCTGGGGGTACCAGAAGCTAAAAAAACAAGAGTCAGTTGCAACAGTAGAATGAGCCGTTTGGCATCTGCAGAGAAGATCTGGCAAATCTTTTCATGGGTGCAGGCTTCCCAAATTATTGGATGAACTATGAAGCATTGTTACAACAAAGAAATAATCAGTAATAACAAATTGCCTAAGTAACAGAACTCGGCTCCTCAATTCACATGAGGTGAATTACAAAGACTTTTACCTGCTGTTTGCACATGTTTACATTTTCCAGGGCCCTGACAAGAAAAAGTCCAAATAAAGTCTACACATGCATCTCATCTACAATGTCGGGAAATGTTCGGCTCTTCAGTAAAAAGGTTGTACTGTACTTAAACCAGGCTTCACATCACATCATGATCTGCTCAGTTGAAGTAAACCATGTTCAAAAATGCAACACGTGCTCCTCTAGAAACTCTCGTATCTCTTCATTATCTCTGGTCCCTGCTGCAGGTATAAGACCTTGTAATGGATGTCGATACCACATAGTTTCTGTCATGTTCTGGGAAACATGGTGACATGTTAGGAACTCTTGGCATCTCTGTATCAACACAGTGTGAAGCTGATAAGAGTTCAGACCCGGTCATGACAAACAGATGTTTCACTCTATCCCCCAAAAGCCATGCTCCGGACCTTGAACCTGCAGTCTCCACACCGTGTTTTGACACCCTGTCACACGTTTTTTGGATGCCTCTGAGTGAGTTAGAGAACAGAGTGGCTTCATATACACTCAGTTTGCACTGTTTGTGTTTCTAACAAAGTGCTCACACTGTCCTGGTGCCCCCCCTGCCCTGAAAGGAGTAAGGAGGAATGAAGGTAGCGAGGTGATCCAAGGGAAGGCTGAAAAAGAGACAAAATCAAGAGGGAAAATAAATACAAGGGTCCAGATCTGAGCCGTCTTTGCAGAGAGAATAACAAGACAAAGTGGGACTTAGTAATGGGTCACGTCCCTTTATGAGGTGACGCAATTTCCAATAAAGAGCCATGGGTCCAGTGAGGGTTCCAGTATAATACGTGTTGCGCAGACAGGAAACGGGGCTACTAGGTTCTGTCAGGAGCAAACTTGGTGGACGGAGGGCAGACCTGTGAACAGCTCTGTTCCACACAACACTATAGCTGGGACTCACATGAAAGAAACCATGCGACAAAGTGCGAACACAAACAAATCATAAAAGCTGTCACTTGTGCCAGCTCATAACAGTTAGTTTAACATACTGTAAGTGTGACGGCAGCAGGGACTCTGAGGCGTTTTTTAAGCAAAGGTCAGAAAAGAAAACAGCATCAAAAGGGCACATCTGACAGAGATGCTCATTGCTAATCAGAATCAGAGGCTGGAGAGCAGAGAGGAGCTCCTCAGCCAGCCGGAGCCTGTGTGTCATGTGTCGGCAGGTGTTGATGACAGGGAGTGGTGCTGCAGGAGCCTGGGGAGCAGTTGAGGTTTTGGCTGCAGACAACAGCTCCTAATGAGAGATGCTCCACAGGGGCTGCTGCTCAACAGCCAGCCAGAGGTTGAGAGAACTGAGCGCTATGTTTAACCAAAGCCATGTGAAGAAAGGGGAAATGCCCACAGTTGAAAGTCTGGCTGCCTGGCACTCTGACCAGCCTACAGACCTCCAGAGAGTTCTCACCAAACAGCCCGGCTCAGCCCCCTCTGAGTCTGTCGAAGCTACACACGGACTTCAGACTGACTGATTAGTCCTCTGAGTTTTGTGTTGAGACACGCTGGAACAGAAAACTTTGACTGCCTTTCTTTGGCTTGTTGAAAACTTGGACAGAAACATGATTGGATGGCTGTACTGAAGCAAGTTACAGTTTATACTTTCCTACTTCTGCGACCCCCCATGCAGGACAAGATTTTACCAATCCTTCAAATGACTTTCAGAGCACATTATATCACTTTTACCTACATCTGCAAATGCTGCTGGCTGTAACTTTCCTAAAATATACAAATGAGGTAATAAAGAAAATATTATTATCTCAAAATCTTCACTTGCTTAGGCACAAGCTCAAAGCAAACAAACGCCTCACACAGCAGACTTTTATCAGCCTATATTTGACTCTGGTTAATTACACAAGAACACCTCGACGTTTCATACTTGAATGCTTTTTACCATTTGCAAGAAAATTATATGTTTCCTTGTAAAGCCCTCTTCCTGAGCTGTAACGTGGTCAGCTCAGAAAGAAAACAAACGTGATATTTTAATCTACGGTTCAGGTCTTTTCTGGACTCAGAGGCTATTGATAGTAATCGGTTATGTACACGGACGATGCAGTCCACGCTGAACGTCAGCTGATGCTGAACTTCTTGCATGCTCCATCTGCAGCTGAATGTTTAACACGGCATGCAGTCAGCTGAGGGACATGAGTAAAAGCATGAGTCAGACATGTCAGGGAATCTGGGTTTCATGTAGGCTGCCAAATGTAAACTAATAAACTCACAGAATTAGCATCAGATTTCTGCTCCACTCCGTAAATTATGCCCCACAATCACCTGACTGACTATACTTTATCCACCATGGTGTGTGGGCACTTTTCTTTTGCTACATTATTTCACTAATTCTTTGATTGATCAGAAACTCAAAAAAAAAAAAAAAAAGACAGGAGATTGAGAAAATATTGAGGAACTCCTGAGCTGGAAGGCAGACAGTTTTGCTAACAACCAGCCTAACTTTGTCCAAACAGTGACAGTATGGAGAGCAGGATGATGCAGCGTGTCTCAGCCTCCTTCTGTTGGCAGACTTATGCCGGGTGCTGACATCATGCTGAAGGGATTAGCTGCTGGAGCTGTGCTGTTGACATCCTGCAACTTTCATGAACCAAAACACACACTGGACTTGCAATGTCTCCTTCTTGTTATCATCACACGGCCCATAAAGCACAGTGTTCAGTGTTTCCCATGACAGAGGCAGTACACTGTTACAGTTCTGCAAAAACACTTTGATTGATTAGGAATCATTTCTGACTCGTATTGCGCCAAAAAGTGGGCAATTCATCAAAATTATAATTCTAAATCTTTTCTAATAGATTTTTTTTGTAATAACTGTTTAGGGTGCAGATTGAAAACTGGCTGAAACAAGACCTTAGATGTCCAGACTTGATATCATCAAGTTTTCCTTTTTTTTCCGTCAAGGATTTTTTTTTCAGGCTTGGTTTGTAGACGACTGGATAGTGGATAGAGCAGGAAACATGGGGAGGGCGGGAAACAAGCTTCAGGTTGGACTTAAACCAAGGCCCAAAGCTCTAGGACTGACCCTTTTGGAGTGTGTGACCTTACCACTAGGCCACACTGACTTTACCACTAGGCCACACTGAGTCCCCTCTTTACTTGATATTTAAGATAACTTTTTGATAGAACAGCTATATGAGAGACAGAGCTCTTAAGATAGGGTCAGTTATGGCTTGTGGTTTGGGTCACTGTCACATTTGTTGCAACAGACTAGAGGGAGGACCCAAATACAGACCAACAAAAGATGTTATTAAAACCAAAACCCCAAATTTGCGACACAGAATGACAAAAGTCCCACAATACAAACAAAAACCCTAAAGTAAAAAAAAAAAAAAAAAAAAAAAAAGAAAGAAAGAAAAAAAATACCCAAAAGCCAAACACTTATTTGTAAAAAAAAAAAAAAAAAAAAAAAAAAAAGCCCCAGGAAAAAAAACTACGAAGAGGACATGGGCAAGGCATGAAGAGAGAGACGACACGAACTGACAAAGAACTGTGTACATGTTTTCAAAAATAAATACCCCCCCCTTGTCTTTTTGTCCACAAAGGGTAAATTTACTAAAAGGTGTAGCGCAGAGCATGCCAAACCCATATTTGGCAGTGTTTTACAGACGTGAAACCTGTGCCAGCCAATCAGAATGAACCCCCCGGCATCCAGATGTGACGGCCAAAAACTCTGCATCTACACAAAACCATGAAACTGATGTTTTCCAAAATCTTCACTTTGGCTGAAGTTGTCAGAAAACAATGTTTTTAGTGACGTAAAACTGTTGTTTCATGTGGATGACAGGCCTAGGCGTATAAACATATACAGCTACATGAGGACATGGCCTAAATATGACACAGGTGACCAGCTGATTTCACTGATTACCTCAGCTTTACGCAGAGAGCAGGGACTAATCAGTGAAATCAGCTGGTGGAGTTTTTGGTTGGAAAGAAAACCTGCAGCATCTCGGCCCTCCAGGGTGGGAGTTGGAGAACTCTGCTTTAGTGAATGGATCAGAAACCAGTGATCCAATCAGTGTTAGTGTACTCTGTTATTTCAGTGCAAAACAATGAGGTAATCGGCAAAACTGCAAATCATAGCAGTGACATACCTCCCTATGACATTAAATGATCATCCAAAATGAAAATTATTTGTGCCTTGAATTTTAATTTTGGAGTTTGACACATGACCCATCTGTTAACATAGAGGAGACTGACTTAATGACCCTCACTGCAGCTATAGTCAGAAAAGGAATATTGAGCTGATGTGTCATCTTTTTACAGGCTACAGGTGAATTATACATTCAGAGGCACTTCTGTTATTTAATTTGAAAAACTCTGTCACAGCAAAGCCCACTTTATCCTAAAAGCTACATCCAGTATTTATGTCAATTCTTTGACTCACCAACTCAAGGCATGAGCTAACTTACATAACTTTGAGACACTTATTTTATAAATAATCTTACCTCAAACAAATATGTATACAAAATTTAAAAAAAAAGACGTCTTTATTACAAATATGTTTTAAATCAAACTCAATCAGAGCCTTTATGGGTGGTTTACTCTTCAAACTACTTAAACTTAATGATTAAAAACTTGTGATGTATATTTCTGTGATGAAGAATAAGAAGACAGTAAAACTTTAAACATTCTCAGCTGGATTGTTTAAAAAAAGAGAGTTAAAAAAAAAAGAGAGTAAAGCCCGTGTAGAGCGATGGCTGAGGTCGGCGTGCTCTGTGCTTAAAATAAATGAAGTAATCACCAGAGTGGTCTCCAGGCAAAAACCCTCTCTAAATTCTATTTGTCCATTCACAGGCCAGTCTGTTTTTCTTCTACGTCTTTCAGGAGGACGTCTCATTATTTCCAAGGCGTAATATTCTCTTTCTTTTTCTGATTAGTCCGGCGGCGCCAACGCTGGAGCTGCACCAACATAAAGGTCTCAAGCAGCACCTCCTCTCTGATGATGGGAGGACACAGAGCCGGCCTCCTCTTTCAGTCACCTCTCACGACACCTAACAAGTCGCCCTCTTAGTCTGTTCTCACTCTTTTCTTCCCCAAACCTCCTCCACTCAACATCTATCTTCATCTCAGCCCACTCCGTTCATCCACACGTCCCTCCTGACTCCCTTCCCACAGAACAGAACTACCACTCACTCCTCTCCCCTCCACTCCTTCACACACTCTCCCCGCTCCCTCCCCTCCTGGTTTCAGCTCCTGCCTCAGCCCTGCCTTCATCCTGAGACAGAGCAGCGAAGGAACAAAGAGCCCCTGATGTCGTCCTGGAGAGGTTATAAAGAGAAAGTCAAGTTGTGTTAGAGCTCGCCCAGCATCAGAGGGTGAGACAGTGCCAAACGTGGACGGCCTCTCAGACTGCACTTTCAAAATAATAATTACGCCATGAGAGATGAAGCAGGGCAGACAGGAGAGCAAGGAGGTGAAGAGAGGAGGGAAAAAAAGAGAAGGAAGACCTGTGTTTTTATTTAAGACTGCTGAGCGTTGTGAGGAGAGTAGAACCAGCTGTTATCTCCAGGCGAGAAGAAGGGGGGAGCGGTGGCAACGAGATCAGTCGAGCACAACAGATTCTGCCAGCTCAAGGGTATTTTCAAGCCTTTATCTGGTAAACAGGTCAAGGTGGGGCCAACATATCCTTACATGAACCAGACCAAAGGCAGCTTCAACACTTTTAGAGTAATTGTTTGGGTATTATGGCCTTTGTTTTGACAGTGGACAGTGGGGTTGACAGAGGCAAGAGGAGAAAAAGCAGAGTGGGTGTGTAACAAAGGTCCTTGACTTAGGTTGAACTGGTAAAGGTGCTTCACTTTTTTCAGGCCTGAAAACTGTTTCACTCTCAGATATTTTGTATATGTTTGTTTATTCAAACAGGTTAAAGATGTAACAAAACAAAACAAAAACAGAGCAGAGATAAATAAGATGTACGATGTGTTTAGACAGAAAAAAACAAAAACAAAAAAACAACTCTAATAACAAAGATCTTTATACCTTGTTCGAAAGGGTGTAGGATGAAGTCAGAAAAGGCTATAAGTTAAGACTATGGAAAGACCATAAATATGCAAAGACAAAGCTTTGTCTTTGCATATTTATAGTCAAGTCTGTTACAGTATGTGTGGAAACCCAAAACAAAACAAAAGAAAGTGCATCACAGTAAAACAAAGAAAAACAACACTAACAACACATTTTGTCTTTGTTTAAGTTTGCGTGCTTCTCACTCTTGTATTTACTTAGACTAAGATTTATATAAATACTGTTTGAACTGTTTAAGTGATCTGCATGTTTTCATTTTTTACCACTGCATTTGTGGAACAAATTGACTCCTTTAACTGTCACACAGTGTGTTTTGGTGGTACTACAAACTTGCTTTTTTTTGAAAACGCATAATCCTCTGAGATTGCGTTTAATATATATATATATATATATATATATATATATATATATATATATATATATATATATATATATATATATATATATATATATATATATATATATATTTAATATATAATAACTTTGCCTGTTGGTAACTGATTCTGGTTTGCTATGTGCGTTATTAGAAGTGTTTTGAGGTTGACCAAATCCATGAATTTAGTGCTTTCAGTTTGATGAAGACAAAGTTTGATTGTTCTCTGTTGGTACTGTTATTAGCTATTCTTAATGCTTTCTTTTGGAGTTTGAATATTGTTTCTGTGTTTGTTTTATATGTGTTTCCTCACACTTCCATGCAGTAGGTGATGTACGGGAGAATGAAGGAACAGTACAAGGTGTAAAGTCAGGAATGGTTTATTAGATGTCTAACTTTGTGCAAGATTGCAATTGACTTAGCTATTTTGGATGTAATATATTGTATATGTGACTTTAAGGTTAATTTGTTGTCAATTTTGACTCCAAGGAATTTTATTTCAACTCCAAGAAATTTATTTCAGATAAATGTCTGTTCTGGAGTGTTTTTCTTGGATGAAGTAAACAAAAATTCTTTGTGTGAATCCTATTTTTTTTGTTATGTGATTAAAGCAGCCAGATTAGCTCATTTTCAGAAGTATCCGTCTGAATGTTACACATAAGATTACTGCTAACCCTGTGAGACCCAAGGTTTTAATATCACAACATCAGGTTTAGGCATCCTAAAATAAAAAGCATAGCTTTTTCGTTTTTTTTAAAGACCACACTTTCTTAGTCCGTGGGTCTTATTGTTTAATCGTGTAGTGCTGTTAAGTGGTAAGTGTGTTTACACATAGATTCAACCACAACCTGCAAACCTTTCTTGGCACTAAACTCTTTGCTCTTTTTTGACTGGATTTCTCAAGATTTAAATAGGTAAAGCACCAATATGTATTTTTTCTCTGATGATTCAAATTTAGATTTAAGCTTTTCTCACACCAGACGCTTATTTTCTGTGCTAATATTTTGCATTTTATTTAGATCTACCATGTTTCAATGCAAGCTTTCACACCAGCAACATTATTTCGCTGAGTGAAACTGCAGCTTTTATTTTTCTGGACCGAGGCCGAATTTTCCAAAGTTGCGCTTGCAAGGAGTACACATTCAATCAATCAAAACGCTCGTTTTTGACAAGTCACATACCAAAACATTTAACATTGACTGTGTCCGTGTCCCAGCACCTGGTTCTTTACAACAAAAGACTTGAAAACTACAAGAAAACATTTACAAAGACATGATTTGGAGGAGAATAGATGCAGAGATTGAATATGACGCCTCCAAATTTTTTGTAATTTTGTGCCGTTTATTCACTTCACCGTTGATGTGCAAAGGCTTTAAATGAAGAAACATTCAGAATTTCAGTTACTGTGAAATACATTCATCAAACGTGAGTTTGAGCATGTTATGTAAGGTGTGTGATTCTACAACAATGGGTGAGTGTGGCAGCTACTGTCTTCTGCTACCAATCATTAAAATATGTCTGTGACTGAAATCCTGACTTTAACCCTTACATGGTCAAGGATCAAAGCAACTAATGTATAGTCACTTTGCTTTGAATTGTTACTATGCCCAGCATTTCTGGGACTTGCATAACATGTTACATGGCTGTAAGTTTGATCTTGTTAAGGTGGCTTTAAAAGGAGGCAAAAATCCCATCCTTAGATCAAGTGTGATTCCCAATTTATGCAGGTCTAACAATCAAGGGAAAAGTAACTGAAATGCTCCAAGAAAAATAAAACAACGAAAGGCATAACAGAGGAAATGCTTAAATTCAACACACTCCAAAACTGTTTTGTCCTCTTTTATACCTGCTGGATCCTACCAAGAGTGAAAGGTTAATACTTATAAATTTTTGACCTTACCTCCCGTTCTTATTTGGTTGACAATGCAATAAACATAAAGGTTGTGTTTAGTGAGACATTATCAAACTATGTTTAAACACAATAAATGCTCAAATTGACTTGATTAAAAGTATTTCTGAGTCCATTTCTGTCTAATCCCTCCCTACTTCTCCTTCCCACATGGTGTCTTCCACTTGGCACATCTCCTCATAAGCCAGTGACCAGCTACAGTTCTGTTTGCAACTTCCTGGTTTTTAGGTGAAAGCCCAGCATGGCGGGAGAGAACAGGTGACCAACATAACTACACTTTACAGGTTTACCAATGAAATAAATGGCTTCTCTTCTGTGATAGCATGCTTAGCTAACGTAAACACAGGCCTCTCAGCCTGCTTGGCATTCAAATAGGAGAGGCTGTGTTATACAGAATGTATGTGTGCATCGAACTCTTAAAAGGGCACAGGGTTGACTCATGACAATATTGAGAAGACTGGAAAGGAAGACTTTAATGGCATTACCTGGGACTCAAACCCAGGTCAAATACTTGTCACGCAGCTAAGCCCACCACTATACCACCATCACCAAGCTGAATGATTTTTTTTTTTTTTTGTCTGCCAAAAAGCCACTAAACGCCAGCTTTCTACTTCCTTTGCACAACTTTCTTAGATCCTGATACAACACACACATCTGTAAAGCTGTAAGAGACAGATTGATCAATGACTTCTGGCAAGAGTATGTGAAGTCACACAGGTTGTATTTATCATGCAAGCAGTATGGGTGGTTTGTAAAACAGGTGTATGCTGTCTATCAGGGAGGGAGAAAGCTGCAAAACCAGGGTTGTATATTTTAAACCCAGACCTGTTTTGTCTGGCCTTTTCCTGTAACCCGCTCACTGCAGCTTTAACTGATCTGTTAACTATCATTTCATCTGTGTCTCACATTTACAAGGAGGTGGAACAACTTCAACCAGAGAGTTTTTACCAAGGAAGCTGGCACTAGTGATGGGAAGTTCAGCCCCTTTCAGTGAGCTGGCTCTTTCAGCTCAGCTCCCAAAGCAGAGTCAACTCTTTCAGCTCCTCAACAGCTCCTGATTTGGTATAATTTGCATCCTCATGTCTCAGCCTAACTTAGTATATATGAATGATTTGTGCATTGATAAACCCTTTAGCATCCAGTGTCTTTATGAGAAGCCTAAATGTGTGTTTGTTCTTTTACAAAAGCAGACTTTTTTTTACTTTTGTTAAACATTTTAATCAAAGTTTTTTTTTGCATCAAAAAACAAATAAAGAAAAATGAAGGGGAAAAACCCCACAAACCTGCAGAACAGAAACAGAACAGAACCAAACTTCATGCTATTTGCAGTTGTCACCCAAATTTATGTGTTTTTACAATACACACTCTCCTCCTCAGGGCTGTCTGCTGTCTCACTCACTGAGTGGACAAGACACCATACCTATCTTGAGTGATCATATCCTTATACGGAATTGGCCGTCAGTCAAAGTTCTGTTGTGAGCAGAGCTGAGCAACTGAGTGAGAGCAGAGCAATGAATGGAAAATAGATGGGAGTCAACTATCGCTCAATAGGAGTCGCCTCCTCAGATTCACTACCAAGCATCTGCTCCTAGAGCCACATCTTTTGATCATGACACATCTACGATGGCTGGTGGGTGTCATACAATTTGCAAAAGCCACGACACAAATGCAAGAGCAAAAACACAAATGCAGAAGCTACAACACAAATGCAAACACCACAACACAATGGAAGTACAGCCACAACAGTAGTTAAAAAGGTTAGGCTACTTATCCTAACGGACACAGAAAAGTTGCAAAAGTAAGTAAATTACTATGATAAAACTCTATAGGGGTCTCACATTGTAATATCTTTTATAGTACTATCTTATTTTTATAGTAATAACTTTTTATATTTACCAGAAAAATATGTCATCTTATATTTTGCTTTATGAATCAATGACTTTAGCATTAAAGCTATATTTATCATAACTGAAGGTAAAAAGAAAACAATTAATTTCTAACTTTCACAACTTTTCTGTGTCTGTTAGGAAAACCAACCTCTTAACTTCCATTGTGGCTGCATTTCCATTGTTTTGTGGCTTTTTCATTTGTGTTGTTGCTTCTGCAAATAAGCTGACACCTATTGGCCACCATACACATCACTAGAAGGCACATATGCAGTGAAGACAGAAACTTTACTGTAAGGTGTTCAAGGTTATGAGGAACTCAAACCAGGTAGTTTCATGTTCGACCACAAGGTGTGACTTCTTAACACTCTTGTAGAGGATTTTCTCATTGATCAGTGCAGGGGTCACATTAGGCATCAGGCAATGTCAGCACATCTTAGTGCAATTTGATTCATTGTGAGACTTGATTTGAACAACAGAGCAGGTAACTTGTGAAATCATTTGTCATTTCATTGGATGCTTAGTTAGTCAGATACTGGAATCGTCTTCCAATCAGAAGCTTCCAGCTGTCATCCCAAACTTCTACAGGCTACATGTTAAATAAAATTGCTTCAATATTAATAGTCATCTGTGTGTGTGAGCAGAGTTTGATCAATCCTATTGGGGTATTTGCCTCTACTTTGAGTATTTGTTGAGCTATAAAAGTCATGTGGAGTAAAAAGCACTTTGAGTGGTTAGAAGTCTCGTCCCATAAAAGTTCAGTCTATTTTTACCATTAGATTCAAATCGCAGACCACTAAAGATCCATGCATGTGACTTGTTCCCACTAAAGCTGCATAGACATCTAACACAGTTGTCATGCTTGATATTTTGGTCTATTCCTGCATGAAATGACAAGCTGCAGATTGAAAGAAAACATTGTATCAGCCAGATGGAGGAACTGGGAGTTCTCAAGTTTATGATGATACAATTTTCTCTAAGATATGTTTTGTGGTTACATGTGCTCATTCAGCTTTTCTGGAAATACATAAAAGATGTTGTAAAGTGCTTCGCTGATTTCATGATAGGAGCCAAGGCGCGCTTTGCAGAACAGCAACCAAAATAAACAAAATGTGTTTTAAGTCATGTAGATTTAGGTTTTGTCATTGGCTTTCCACAGAATCCTCATGGTCATAAATCTTGTGTTACTTCTATATTTGACAAGCATCCATCCCCTCCAAAGAAAGCACTGGCACCAAGCGATAGCCACTTGAAATATATACTGTACACAGTATTTCAAAGCCACAATTGCAGGTTTATGTCCATATGAAGCTGAAGCGATGAGATTGTTGCTGAAGAATATTCTCAACAGTATCAGGTTTTCTTTGCTGAGACTCATTTGGAAGAGATTTAATTGTTTTTCATGTTCCAGCTCTCAGGAACATTCAACAGATCCTGACTGCAAAACAGAGCAGTTGTTGCTTTTTATGGTTATTAATAAATATGACATTTCCTTTATTCCAGTGGGTAATACACCACGATGTTTGGTTAATGTGGAGATATTCTGCAGGCAGTGTGGGTATTAGGAATGATTGTGTCCAGTTTTCTTTGGCACTTCTTTGGTTATTGCTCTTTACAGCTTGAGCACGACCTAATGCATTTTTCCATTTGGCCTCTTTGCCTATTTAAACAGTCAGTAAACCCAGCAATTACTTTCAGCAACTGAATGATCTCATCTTTGTCTGTCAGGGATGAAAAGATAACCTTGTTAGCAGTGACCCAGCCTGCACTGCAGCGTACCCAGAGTGCTCCATAAAGGAAAGTTAGACTCAGGCTCTATAGGCTTCCTGTCAATCACAAGTCACCCACACTGAATCTCATTTAAAAGCACTTGCCTCGTATTCTCAGTGCCTAAGAACACAAAGGATTATGGGAAACGACAGATGGGATTCTGGAGATTTTTACTACCATAGGATGTGGTCACCGCCTCTTGTTACAGTCACTTTTACTGTTTTCTATTTTAGAAAATCACATGGACGAGTGCGACGTATCTCACAGGTGCTCATTACGACAGCCAGTGTTACAGTGTCGCCCCTACTCTGCTTTAACCGCACTGCCATGAGCCGCGCTGAACTTGATTTGACTCTGAGCCTGTAAAAACTCTTGGAGCTTTGTGAATACACGCCTGAAAGCTTGAGGAAGAAATACAGGAGATACGCTTTCAGACCGCCTTCCTTTAAGGAGGAAGAACACTCCTCCTCATCACTCTTCTTGCTCACGCTCTGCTTTTGTGTATGTTCAATGTTAATGGAGTGTTGTTGAGTTTGCAATCATGATGTCCATGTGTAAAGAGGCCGTGCAGCAGTTCCTGTCTGCACGTGTCATCAGAGGGTTTCCGTGCGCTTCAATCAGAGACTGGACTTCAGTATTGGAGGAATAGCATGGAGAGAAGTTGTGTTTATTATGCTTTAAGTTTTAGTCTAAGAGCTTCTAAGGCTAGCAGGTGCTTTAGAGCTTCCAGTATATTTATTTTACTTTGCAAAAAACCCAGGATAGGGAAGAACGTTTCATTTAATCCCCTTTAACAAACAGCAATTAGGCTCACTAATGAGACCCAGGGTCAGATGTATTAA
The DNA here is from genome assembly GCF_033239565.1 of Halichoeres trimaculatus. Lineage (NCBI taxonomy): Eukaryota > Metazoa > Chordata > Actinopteri > Labriformes > Labridae > Halichoeres > Halichoeres trimaculatus. The sequence continues at coordinate 24,817,125 of NW_027437196.1, read as the reverse complement.
GACTCTCCTCTAACCTGATTTTCCTCCCTTTCTTTTTTATTTCAGTCCTCCATTCCTCTTTGCTTTGTTTTTTTCTCCTTTACTGCCTCACAGACAGACACACAGATGCACAAACGTCATCTCTGTCTGAGTTTGCTCACCGGTTCGTCTGAGCTTGATTGCCTTCAGCCCCCCAAACTTCAAGACCCCGTTGCAAATTCTCAATGCTTCTTAATTTAGACAGCTTTTCCCTCGTTCCAGATAAAATACCTGGAGGGGGAGACAAACTCATAAATCCACTCATCTAACAACAACAGCATCCAGCATGATCTCTCTTAATACCAGAGATGAGCTACTACTTCTCCCCCCGGGAATGTCTGGTGATTGATTTACATGCAGACTCGATCCAACTCACCCAAACGGTTTTAGGAGACAAAGTAGTTCCACCTGCTGTACCTCCATGCACGCAGGGCTGAAAGGGATAGGTCTCTGCATCATGTCAGCGTGCCAAACAGGGCCAGAACCAGGAGAAATCAGTGGTTTCACTGGCCATGAGATACCCCTTCTCTCAGTGCGCCCGAAGATATTATAGATGAGCAGCTGCCAAGCAATAAGGACACAAATTTGTTCTTTGAGAAAGAAGGGATTTAATCACTTTGAACGAAAACATGTCTGCATCCCATTTATGAATCATGTGTCTGAGAGCATGCTCGAACTTATTCAAGCTGCCTGTGAGGCCTGCAGATAATCTTTCTGTTTCTGTCTAATATCACATCTGAGTGAATGTGGTTGTAGTAGAATAACAGGAGTCCAAAGCAGGATTTTCTTGAGCATGGCCTCTGTTGAGCTCACTTATCAGTCTCATATGCCACCATGTGCTGTGTGTCCTCGTGCAACTGACAAAACCAAAGAATGATTGTTCCAGTTTGTCTGTGATAGACAGAACAGGATTGCCTTCCCACAGATTTTTCCTGTGCTTCTTGATTCATGGATAAGATACCTCTGCTGACACACGGTACTTAGTAACTTTGAACTCAGTGAACTTATTGCTTTCCAAACCAGGAGTATCCACCCAAATAGACTGTTTTTACCAGCCAGTGTTTGTCTGAATGACAGTGCCAAACCAGAGGTGAGAGAGGATATAGGCTCTCAAATATGTGGTTATGTGGACACTCAAAAAAAGGGAAGCACACACGGATTGGCTGTGCTGTTACAACATTAGACTTTACATTTTGGTACCATGCAGATCACATTACTTGAGATAGTACATCAAATTGCATCTTCTGTTTTATGGTTTGACTTCTTTTAATTTTGGTATATGACGGGTGTATAAAATAAAGAACTTAATAGAGTTTGCCACCCGGCATCTGTCCTGACTCATTACAAAGATAGAAAAACAAGCTTTGCAGATCGGAATGCAAAAAGCAGAGCTGTAGTGGTGCATAATGTTAAGATATCACTCATTTTCCTTTGTTTACATTTTTATTTAGTCATTTTTATAATGCAAGGGTTATGACAGAACATGCATACATGTACAAATTAAAAAAAGTATATTCTTGGGGTCATTTTAACTTGAAAATAATGCATATTTCAGAGTCTAATTATTGAAGAAAGTCACAAAATGTAGAGCCCTCCTCCTCTATCATAAGTCTTGCCTATATCTACAACTTCTTAGCTATATGCTGAGATTTAGATTGCATTGCTTTCATATAAATCAATATTTTTTAATAATAATAATAATAATAATAATAATAATAATAATAATAATAATAATAATAATAATAATAATAATCGTTATTATTATTATTATTATTATTATTATTATTATTATTATTATTATTATTATTATTATTATTATTATTATAAACATTGTATTTTTTAAATACTTCTGAGTTTTATACTCTTTGGGGGCTTCATAATCTAAAACACTTTCACAGGTACTTCACCAGGATATATGAAAATGTGACACTGATAATATCCACGGGTTGCGTATTAAACAGTTTATCATGTAAGGTGTTTTTAAAAAAGCGAAAGGTTTCCCTCTGTTTCTCATCCAATATCTATTTTGATCCACCCCCTATGCCGTACTGTTTGCTGTATCATAGCAACCAAAGGGGGCGGTACGAGCGTAGATGAGGAAGCGTGTAGTTTCCATGGACACAGGTGATAAAATTAGAGCGTTAGCTAGAAGTTTAGAAGTTGTCAGGAAACTAAAACCACACGGTAGGTCTCTTCGTGAGTACATTTTTCGACACAACAAGTTATGTTATAAATATGTGACGTAGATTTTATTCATTAGACAAAGTTCAAAGCTGTCGCAGGAGGACTAAAGTTATTAGTTAGTCATAAGTATTAGCTGCTGTTTTTGGCAAGAATGGAGTAAAAAGGGTCTGAATTAAAAGTACAAAGGTGCAGAGTTAACAAATTCACAGGGTTAACGCATTTATTCAGTCAAGCGTCGTCGAATTTATACCTGTTTTACTGCGCAGTACACAAACCGACAAACAAAACAGGGTAAAAGCAAAGGTGCATAACCGTTAATTACGTAATACGTAATTAACGGTTATGCGAAGCAAGATGGCTTAATATATATATATATATATATATATATATATATATATATATATATATATATATATATATATATATATATATATATATATATATAATGTTTATGTTAAGTCTTACTGTAGTTGGGTTTAATGAGTTTCATTTCTTTTAAAATTTATCTGTACTGCATGTGTGACCTTCCAAGAGACGGCAGATGAAAATTGAAGCCTAAAAACATTAATTTGAAATAAAGCAAACATAATACTTTAACAGAGATACATGATGAAGACAAAATAAACAATTTCATACATCTCTCAAACACTGGTCTGCTGGCATTGCTTGACAAAACTAGATTTTTATTGTGAACTATTTTTGACACTAATTCTTCAAAGCTGAAAAAGGTGAGCTTGTAGTTGAAGGAAGTGATTAATAACACATTACATCAGGGTTCAGCTTAGCGCAATTTCACAATTAACTTTATTTTTACATGCAGTATACTGTATTTTCGATCACTTAACATCGAGCGTATTATCTATCTAGGCGTGAATCTTAGGGTAAGCTCTGGATAGATAAAGTAGGCTTTATATTGTAGACAAGCTGTGAATAGAGGGTTTTGGCTGTATCACTGTGGTAAGAATGACTAACTATCATGAATAGTTGGTGGAGTTAGTAACTGATTTTTTTCTTTCAGCTCATGACTCAGGTGTCTCTCCTCATCTTTCCTTCAAACAGGACAGCAAGCACTAAGCTAATCAATGTGATCTCTTTAACTTCATGTTGTTTATTTTCAGAAGATTTCAGCTGGTGCCATGGGGGTGTCACTGACCAGGGCAGCTCAGTGGACCACAGCCAGCTCTGGTACTCACAAACTAGAGTCTACACCTATGAATGAGACCTTCTTGAAAGAAATCCTTCACTTTGTGGAACAGCTCAGCACCCAACACCCACAGGAGGCAGAGCATGTGTTTGAGGAGCCGCTCCAGTGGACGACCACTTTAGTGGCATCTGATTTCAAAACAGGCTATGACATCAGGTTGGTCTAATCATGAGGCGGGCAGCTGGCTGGCCTGTGCTTTCAGTATTACGTGTCTGTGCAGGATATGCTGTCACCATGGTGTCCAAATGTATTTTACCTTGGCTTTAGTCAAAGAAGTAAGCTATAATTAATTTGTTTTTCAGCTTTAGTTATACAAGAGTACATTCCATTTCAATTCATCAGAACTTCTGGTTTCTTTTCTCATATCTTGGAGGCACAGAGGTACAAAAACAACAAATACAAATTCTGATTTTCCCGCTGTACCGTAACATTTGAAATCTAATAGAAGACAGCCTATCAGAGATGTAAGAGACTTGTTTTTAAATTCTTCTGTTGTTTTTTCTTAGTGACTCAGTTGTGCAGTCCCAGGAGGAAGATGGTCAAGGCCGTCCATTGTTGCAGTTATCCCCTCCTGTTGTTTATGTACGCACCTTCAGCCAGATTGCCAAAATGCTTCGTCTGGCAGATGATATGAAGCTGGAGGAGGTTCGAGCATGTCTTGAAGGTAAGTTTAACCAGAGGGTGATTTATCTACTTTACATCCTAAGCAGTCCACATGCCAACATACCCCTAAAACCCTCAGACTAAGATTGTCTCTCTATTCTCCACAGCTAGTAAATTATGCTATCACTGTATGCCTTGATATATAGATATCTATATTTCATGGGGCAACTTCCAGAAAGTAACAAATTCAGATGTTTATATCAGAGAAAAAAGCCTGTGATGAATAAAAATCACTAGTTAGTGTTTTCTGGAGTGTGTACCTTTTTGTTTTTAATAGGAGTGTAAGTACACTACACCCAAGGCTTCAAAATGAACCCAATGAACAAAGTGATCAAACCCTACATCTGAACATTGTTCTGCTGTGTTACACAGAAAATAGAGACCCCGTGGGGAAGATTCTTGGTTCCAGCTTTGCAGACATATGGGATGTCCAATCTGATTTTGTGAGTCTTGTAGACAACATAAAAGAGGAGAGTCAAGGAAAGGACTCTGAGATCAAGATAAATCTGTTCCTGTTGTTGCAAAACCTGGATAAGCAGCTCCTCAACAAGTGCCTCCAAGAGATATCAGAGTGGGTTTTTCCTCTATCTCCACATTTCTCTGAATTCATTCTGATTGTCTGTCCGTCCTCCACGGCTATCATCTGTCATTAGCTAACCAGTTTCACTGTCACATGTGGTTCTTCTGGATAGGAACTGTCAGTGGTTTCAGAGAAGAAACCATGAGTGAGTGAAATGATTTGGATGTTTGTCTTGTTTTGTTTTTCTACATTTTCATCACAGTCAAGTCAGCCTCGACCCCACCGCAGTGAAGAATGAAGTGGAGCTGCTGAGACGTCTCTGCACTGAGGGGGAAAAGAGGGTGTTGAAGTCAGTTCGATACACATCAGGTTTGAATTATCTCCACATTACACTTAGTTGTAAGGAAAGCAAATGTTTTTAACATCAATGCTGGGAGTTATAAAGCATGAAGGAGTCTGCACATAAGTAACAAGAGAGATAGTATTTGTTGAATTCAAGTTTAACAAGTCATTTGTGAGGAGATGCACTCTTCATCACATGGTCTGTCTGTATACAAACACAACCAAATATTTGCCTCATTCTGTGATACTGTTTTTTGTTTTTTTTTTTATCTCCCAGGTAGTTTTGTGCTGCTTGAAGATCCATACCTCAGCAACAAAACATGATTTAAAGCTCTTTCTTGGAGTTTGGAAACATTCAGCTTTGTTTATCTTTTTCTTTTTAGATTATGAGTTTTCAAATGGCTGTCGTGCTCCTCCATGGAGGCAGGTGCTCGGAGAGATCTGTTACCTTGTGATTGAGCCTTGTGACACTGAGGCCCTCCACATTACATACAGCACTGCTGGAGTTTTTCTCAATGGGGTAAGACCATTAACTAGTCTATGGGGCAAGATGAAGCACTGTGTCATGCATCAGCTGTAACAGAAGTGGTATATTTTATCATTATACTGCACTTTCTCTTTGTCATATTCATATACTTTATACGTTTTTCTATAAAGTACCATTTATACATAGAGCAGGTCAAAGAACCTGACAGAGTTAAAAATAACAACCATCATCAGCGTAAAAAGAAATAGGTCATCCAATAAACATAAGCTTCAAATCACTATTGTTTTCCAAAAAATTGATATAAGTTTAAATAAATTAAAATATTTCATTAAAACTCGTTCTTAGTAATGCATCTTAAGAGTAGGAACTTGCCAAGTCTACTGGTTGCGCTCCCTGAACAACTGTTACAAAACCAGTCCTTTATGTTCAAACTGAGTTGTCGAGTTGACGCTTTATATAATAGCCCCCAATCTTTTTTTCCTTTTTAAAGAAAAAAAATGATGATAAAAATAAAAATAACGTAGAAATAATAAAAAAATAAAAAATAAAAAAAAAAATAAAAAATAAAAAAAAAAATCATCAACAACAACAAAAAAGTAACAAAACCAAAACAAAAAAAAGAACAAACCCCACAAGAAGTTAGCATCACTTTTGCATGTGTCTCAAGCTTTTCATATGGTTCAATAAACTACCATAGTTTTGGTCTTTAACCACATTAGGTTTGATTAAGACTTGAGAGAGTGCTGTAATCGAAATAATCACATCACACACGGATGCAGCAGAGAGGAAAAGACAACAGCCCATGCTAAAAATAGCATAAAGCATTTTCAGTAATCTACTTAACAACAGTTATTGTTTCCTAAAACTTCTAAAGTAAGAAGAACACAGTTCATACAGGGCAGAAAAACTGCCAAAGACAGCTTTCTGCCTACTTTTTGAAGTGATCAGAGTTCAGCGTGAGTTCTTCTGACAGCTGTAAGTCACTGTGCATCGTTCCAGCTGGAGGGAGCACCATATTTAAACAAAATACAGTGGTCTACAAGATTACCACTCCCAGTAATAAAACAAAGAGGAAAGTCTTACATTACATTCAACATGCTTAGAGACCGGGGCACATGCATCACCATGACCCAGTGAGGCTGAAAAAGTTAAAGATATCACATAGCAATACATGATGTTTTCTGATGCTGTTTTAAGGTTTTTAATGTAAGGAAACTTTGTCTCATGAGTAAAAAAGGCCTGTCTTTAATTATGATCCAGTAACAGATTTAAACCTGAGCTCAAAGTTTAAAGTTTTCTACCATGTTTATGGATATACCCCAATTTGTTTCATGTAAATATCAAACGTGAGGCTTTCAGTGTATCATTATGCCTTCAATGGAGAGCTTCCAAGTACGTCCAAAAGGCAGGAGTCTTCATCAAATGTGTTAGCAATCATTCCTGAGAGAGGATTTTCAGGGTGCAGCACCTCTCACTCCTTCTCCGCCTTCACTGACTTACCATAGGTTTCCTGCCTCTGTTTCTTCACCTGGAAACGGTTGGATCGAGGTGGAAAAGCTACAGCCTTAAACGGAATGGTTGACATTTGATGCAAATGAAACCTCAAAGAGCAGTAGTGTCTTACACCTAATTTAGTGGTTAACACGGTTTTACACTTCCTCTTTGAGGCTGCCTGGAGATACTCTGACTCTGCTAACACCAGATATTCCAGCTGACATTGTGGTTTGTAGAATTAATGAAGCTGTTTTTCACTTTGTTTTCTCAGCACATAAAACAGGAGGGGGGCGAAAATGGCCATGAGCGAAGAAGTGATATCTACAAAGACCTGGTGACTCTCCTGAAGAGCCGATCTCCACATTTTGCTGAAAACGTGAACAAGCAGGTACAAAGGAATATGGACAGATGCTGTAAACATCTCATTAGGACCGCATGTAGCCTTGAATTTTAACTTTCTGAGCTCAGCTGTGTGGGTGTTAAACGCCTCTTTGTCCAAGAACAAGGTCCTTTTCTTTAAAACTCTGATTTGATCTGTGATGCAGTGTGACTCACTCTCATAAACAGAGTTTGAATTGTGTAATCAGTGTCTGTGCTGCTCCACACGTCCGAGCGTCTGGTTGTCACAGCGTTGAAAGATTCTTGAAGCAGCCTCCTCCGTGTTTCCAGCTTCAAAACAGTTCAACCACAATCCCACCCACCATACACCCCTTAAAACACACACATACAACTGTGCAGGGACACACACATGCTCATTTCCAGACACTGAAATATGTGTGATTTATTCAGCCCTGCTACTTCCTGCTTTGGTGATTGGACGACTTAACAAGTTGTCTTGATAATAGATTCCAGATGTAACCAAAAAAGCGTTTATCATTTGGAAATATGATCATTTTTTTTCTTGCTCAGGCTGATGTTTGTTGGAAAATATGGCATCATTTGATATGAATCAAAGCCTGAAAGACCGCTAACTAATCACAGCCTGTTTTGTGCGGTTATCATTTTTCTTTGGTGAATGAAAGAAAGGCATGTGGCTCATTGATTTTAAAACATGATGAGTACTTTTCTGTTAATTATGATAGATTGGGGTAGATAGTTAAAATCGACCACAATGAAAATATTCACAAAAGATGAAACCTTTACTCCCCACATGGAAGTTCATAAAGTTTTTACACATGGAGATTTCTCCTAACCAATGTCTTTTTTATGGATCCTACGTTTGAGAACCAGTTTCATTTACAGAACTGTTCTGGGTAAGAGGTAAGTTTGAATCAAAGACAACATGAACAGTTTTTTAGACTAATAAGCTTCTTGGATTGTATAGAAGAATATTCAGGATGTATCTTAAAGTATTGCACAACATTACTGTAAGATTGCTCCTTCCCCCACACCTAATGAAGCCTTTCTTTATAAGCCAGACTAACTGTGTCCCAAAAGCACTTTTTACTTTTTGGTTTATTTTGGATATGCTTTTACTTGTTTAATTAAATATTTTACAAACTGTTCGGAAAAAATTTGACATGTTCTCAATTAGAGCTGGGTATTGCCAAGAACCTCATGATTTGATTTGATTCGATTCCGATTTTTTTTTAGGTTGCGATTCGGTATTGATTCAATTCGATTTGATATTAATTTAAATGCTTGGATTATTGATTTTCATGCCCCATGTGAACATATGTGGTATGTCACCATACATTTTGGAGCAATAAAACAACCCAAACATCAGACAATTTTAAGCCAAGGGATCTGGCTTTATGCTGCTGCTGCTTTGGCTGCCGTTGTTTGGTCTCTGGTGGCCCTCATCCATACAACACAAATAACCCACACAGTCCCCCTCACTTGCCAGGAGAGTAACCTATTCAGAGGATTTGCTGAATCGAGATTGAATTGGGGGAGGAAATATTTAGATGCATCTATTCATCAATTTTTTCACCCTATTCTCAAAAGGAGGTATTGCCATTGCCTTTAACTGTTTGTAAGCTTTTTATTTTGACCAAATAGCAAAAAAATTGGTAAGCACTAGCACATCCAGCAGGGTCCTTATCATCAACAGAAAGCAATTAAATGGTTATTGATTTTCTGGGTATAAAGGTGAGGTGTAGTCTTTTTCCAGAAATTTTGCCACAGGATCACATAAAATCCTGTGGGTTGGCTCAAAGGTCCTAGACCCACCCACTTTTCAACAACCCCACCCTAAACTTTTTCAAATATTTTTTTTCATCTATATTTTTAAATCGGTCTGAAAAGAGCACAGTAAAATTTTGTCACTCGTTCATATTGTAAGTGTCAGATGCTCTGTCTTTGTAAAATGAGCCAATGAGAAAAGAGTTATGAAAGAATCAGCTTCATGTGGGTAGGATCATAACATTTTTTTGGGGAAGACTGTAGATTTTTATTTATTTTATTTAACCATGGTTAATATCCTTGCTCTTACATATTTTAATGCAAAAATGCAAATTAAAGGTGAAAAAAGCAACCAAATCTGCTTCAAACCCACACATAGTAACACTGGTATATTTTCAGCCATTTTTATTAAGTAAATTAATGACCTAAAAACTTTTGTAACTTAAGGCCCAGCCAAAATTTTTCTGGCCCACCCAGGACTGAAATCCTGGCTTGATCCTGCTTAAAATTCTTATTAGCCTCAACCGTGTCATATGTAAATCACTGATAATTAAATGTTAGCTTGCTTGTAAAGTAAATGCAGATTGTGAACATCATCATGTTAGCATTCGCATTGTGGGGTTGTGTGCCTGGCATAATCATTTAGCTTCAGGCGCTTCTCACATCGCTGCAGACTCTTGAGTTCATTCCAAACCAACCTCCTATTACCATACAGCACGTTAGGTTTTCTATCTGCTTATTTCAGTTCTCTGTGTAAAACTTATTCACTACACGGTTCCCTCAGATGTTTCTCTAACAGAAAGCACCATGAAAGGTAGTGTGCATACAGACTCCTCTCTGTTTTTCAACCACCACCACACATTCAGATCCTATCATTTTAAAATGAGTGAAAGTAATTGTTATGTAACTCCCTAAATTGTTTTACAAAACAAGAGTCCTGAAACTGAAGTAGTCTCAGTGTAGTTATCGTGATCTAGGATGAGGTTAAAGAAACTCCAATAAACCAATGAGTGGTGCCAGGCTGAAGGGTGTGAAAAAGACATCCAGGCATTTATGTTTTATGAGAGCTGTGTGAAGAATGATGCCCTGAGACTGAACAATCTAAAAATGATTGACAGCAGCTGTAAAAGTTGCTGTGAGGTAGTTTGAAGAGGCACAAATCACTCAAAGTCTTTGTCTTCTTGGATTCTTTCTCTCCTTTGATATTCATCTCGCAGCGCCCTGGTGCTTTAGTCTTCCACTTACCGTCTCGCCTCCACTCATGAGCTAATCATCTTCATATGATGGAGTCAGTCAGAGAACACAATGCTTTCAAATGATGATTGATTATGATGACAGCAATCAAATGGTGCATCATGCATCCTCTGTCTGAGATATGAAGGAAGTGCTTTCATTCTGGACGTGATCCTTTCCATTCGTAACTTAAAGACACACTCACATCACTGCGGCTCTGTTCCCTGATTACAAATCAGAGAGTTGAACTTGAGAAGTGATCGCCAAAGATAACAACACCTAATCTGAAAACATATCTGTGCGTATTCCCAGTGTGAGGAAGCGGCTCTTTTTAACAGTTCCATTAGATGAGACAGCTTCAATCAAACAGGCAGAGGCAGCCAAGGAGAGCAGAAACACATGAGGAAGTAGACTCGCCTGCTCAGCTCAGTGTTGTGGACTTATTTTGACATCACAGTGTGATTGGAAATTGGACATGCTGCGTATTTGCATGCACAAAATCTTTAGTACAAAGCCTGAGAGGTCCCTTGGTTGTAGATTTGTTTTCCTTATTCACATCCTGAAGTTAACATGTGCTGTCTCACTGTCATAATCAGTCAGTAAAAACCTCTTGACTCTTTCCACTGACAGATATTTCACAGCCTAAAGCTGCTGATTTGCTGCTCTGTTGATTTTCCATCCCTATATATATTTAAGAATCTACAAACAATTCTACCACAAACCTATGTAAATAGTTTATGTTTTATTGGTTAGCTGCTTGGAAAAGGGACAATTTAAGAAATACTGTTGTAATTGATTGTCACTTGCTATAAAAACTGAAGGCGTCGTCCTGCTTAGCACCGTGCTTGTCTCCAGGCCTGCAGCGTTCTCAGATGCAGAAAGGCACCTGTAATAGCACTTTTACTGCAGCATGTCAAAAAATTTGAAGTGTTCCCTCCTGTGTAAGCGCATGGACTTTGTCCATTTCACATATAATAGAATTAAAAAAGTTTTTTTTGCCTAATAAAGTCAGACTGTGGGTCTGTGGCTGGGTGAATTTACTTGTATGTTTCCAGCAGCAGGTCACTTTGTGTTTTATGAAAAACAAGTCCTTGGAAAAGTGATTGGGCATACTTGGCTCCGGCTCGCGCAGGAACACAAGCCATAGGATCTTAATTCTTTTTCCCTAGCCCTTAAAATCTGTTGAGCCCCTAACAAACAATGACAGTCTGAGCTATTTCTGCAGAGCAGGTGTCTGTGATTAAAAACTCTCCTGCCTCCAAACCATTCATATGTGTCTTATTGGCATTCATGTAGGTTGTTAAATTGGTAAAAAGACCTTCAAACCAAAAGAAAAAAAATTAAACTAAACTGAAAAACAGTGACACAAAGGCGTTATTTTATCTGTGCCAAGCTGCAGAGTTCTGGGTGGAGAAATGTACAGTAACAATAAACGTGTGATATCAGCCAATCAGAGGAGGGGGACCCGCTTAATGTAAAGCTGTGGGAGAGTGTGATTTTGAGTCCTCAATAAAGACTGTATTGTTATACAGGTCTGCATGAGGCTTGTAAAATGTATGTTTCTCATGTGTCACTGAGACTGTTCTGTAGTTTTATATTTGTCTTTCTGTAACAGTTGTGACACATTTAAATCTGATTTGTCAGAAATGATTAAAAAGAAAACACATGCGTCAGATGGTTGTTTGATTAAACCAAAGAAAAAGGAAAGTGAACACTGAAATGGCTTTTTCACAGGCAACGTTCAGAAAAATTTATGACCCTTGAACATATGGTTTTAAATTCATTGTACATCTCCTCAGTAGAGAATTGGTGCAAATTGAAAGAGGACTTTCTCCTTACTCTCCAGCCTTTGTCTTTTTCCACTTACCAACAGGATTTTGCAGCTCAAGAACTTCCATCAACACAAAAGATCCAGCATGTGGAATCGGTTGACGCGGAGGAACAAGGCCAACCCCAGAGGTCTTACGAGCAACAGGAAAAGAATGTGCATGAGAAGTGGAGACAACACACGCCGTACAAGGCAGGCGGCAAGAAGAAGAAATATGAACCATGTCCAAGATGGAGGGATCTCCGTCTGATTTCACCATGTGGGTACGTGATAAGTCCTGTCGTAAGACGGGTTTGGGGGAATCTTCAGGCTGAGACGTAACGCACGCCACGGGAATCCCTCTTGTTAAGGAGATAAGCTGTCAGTGATAGTGATGCCAAGCTTTTGTCACATGTGCTCAGTGCTCTGCCAGCAGCCGCACATTATAAAGACGTGGTTATATGGTTTATAAATTTTAGGGTAACTGCAAATATTCCTAATTACACATTGATCTGAGTTAATAATGACGTTAGCACTGCTGAGAGCCTTTCTGCTCGATTACAGACAGACATCATGGGAAAAAGTCTTAGAAAAAATCCCTAAAAGAGCTATCACATATGGTCTTTGATTGATAAATAGATCTAGCATGGGTTGAGCTGTTGCAGCTGTACCTTGTGATAACTGTACCCATTTGAAGAGAAGCTGGCTGAAGATAAAAGTACCTCAATTGAAGAGAAATGCCAGTTGAGCCCTTGTCTGAAATTGTTAAATAATGATTATGTTAGAAAAATAACCATTTTCAAAATAGAAGTAGGCATAATGGCTCTTATTTCACATCATTATAGGACGGCAGAGGAAAAGAAAACCAATAAAAGCTCTGGAGAGAAGAAGTCGGCTGAAATGCAGAAGAAAAAGTCAGCCACAGGAGCCAAGAGCAAGATGAAAGCCGAGTTCTCTGCATCCTCTTTACCTGTCCTACGCCTGTCCTCCCAGTTAAAAAGGTAAGTATCTACTGTTAGTTTCTCTTCTGTCAGGATCCATCAGGATGTTTGTGGAGGACTGGAAGAGTTAGATAAAGCTATCAGAGATTCAGGAGCTGATATGCAGAGATAAATGCTGGGGAGTAAGTTGTGGACAGTGTAAGTTGTGAAACTAAAGGAGACTCATGGAGAAGCTGTTTCTTCCTCCCACTTCCTCACCTTTCTTCATCTACCAACACACACACTGATAAATCAACACGCTGTTTACTGATAGCTTCCTGTACGGCTCATCACTGAGTGTAAAGGCATTAAAGACCCCAGGGTGCATTCACTCAGGCGCAATCATGCACACCACCCAGGATAAAGGTCTTGTCTTCTGCTGTGTTTATCATGTTGGTTTGTGGAAAACTCTCGCTCATAATGGCTGGCTCCCTCTGATATTAAGCTCCCCTGGCAATGCTATTTGTACATACATGGAAACTGTCTCTCAGCAGCCCCATTTGAATGCGTACCAAATTTCATTGCTCCACAGTGCACAGTTTTCATGAAACTGCTATCCAAATGGCCGGAGTAGCTCTAAAAAGCCATCTGCAAATTTGTTTGCATCAAGTCTTCGCTCTGTGTTTAATGATGACTCCAGTCCTCTCATGACATTATTCCAATCTGTACTTTCCTGCTTCTTAGCTTCTTCGGAAGTCAGAGCACTTGACACTTGAATTTCAGAATCCTTGATGTGTCTCCTTGTGTGGGATGACCAGGCTGTATTTCCATTTGAAACGCAGGAAAAGAGATTTTGGGATATTATGTTCCATTCCTTTTGTCTGGTTATGTATTGTCTTCTTGCTACACAATCCCACACCTCTGTAGATCGTTATCTGAGGTCTTAAGTGCACTGCTATCTGTTTCAGTAAGACCCCGGCAGGAGCCATGCAGGTGGACGCTTTCAGCGAGAGTTCATCTGAGAGTGAGGAGGAGGAGGAGCAGCCCGAGCGCCGAGCAGAAAACAACACAGACCTGCCTTCTGAATACTGGCAGATCCAGAAACTGGTCAAGTACCTGAAGGTATGCAAATTGGATCTTTTTGGATCTCTTATGAAAATATGTACAGAGAATTGTGACTGCAAGTGGAGGCAGGCTGCAACTTACAGGAAACAATAAAGCGCCGGCTCTTTTCCTGTCACCCAGACAAGAATTTTAATGCTGTATCGAGCTTGTATTTAACTTCTAAAAACCTCTTCTTGATGCAGGGAAAATTATATTTAGTGATCAGGTTCAAGGTAGAAAAACAGGTTATTTTCCGATCACATGGTTTGACTTGTTGGCTTTGTTTGAGCCATGCTGAGGTTTTATTCAAAAAGATGTCAGATAAAGTAAAGACCCGATTTCACCCAATTTCAGTGGCGCTCAGTAGGAAGATGCTTATTAATGTGGTTGGCTCTGCTCATGGATTCCTGGCGGCTGACACGGGCCTGTTTGGTTGCACATGTGGGCCAAAGCACAGGGGAAGAGAGCTGTCTGACGGCAGCAGCTGTACGCACTGTTTGCCCACACCGCAGCAGAAGCATAAAAATGAAGCGCTCCCTGTGATAGGTCTGACAGGGCATATGGTGAATATTAATGTGTCAAAACATGGAGGGAAAAGAGGAGAGGATAGAAGCGCCAATGACCCAGACTGGCTGGGAATACCTCAAACCACATCAGAGATCACCCCACCTTCCTCACTCGTCCTTATTTTCTATTTATCTGGACAGTATCATCCTGACAGTTTAGATTAAAACAGACTGCATTTACTTTATGTGGACAAGCCTTCCTTTTGATCTAACAGCAGAACGCCTTAAATGCTGCTACATCCAAAATAACTTTTCACAAGTTAATTAATAAGCAATAACAGTCTGTGTTACATGGTCATATAGTGATTTCAGTGAATGCAGGTTGGGATTCATCGCAGTTTGGGATGAAAACTCTTGTTCAAAGTGAGTCTTTTATAGAAAACACTACCCTCAGGTCTAACTCCAGGCAGATATTTTTGGCTAAGTAAAACAGAAAATAATAGAAGGAAATTCCTGCTCTAAATGCATGCTGTTACTTCTTTCCCAAAAGGAAAAGGAGATGGAAAAGATATGAAATTGGCGTATTCAAAATTAACAAAAAAATCACTGATCCATCTATGCTGTACTCATCTGAATGTGTAGTGTAAACTTAAAGGTTGTGTATGATCCTGCTCCAACGAGATGCAGCGCTGCCGTAACCAACATGCTTTTCTATCTGTCTGGAAACAGCACAGCTCAGTTATTTATGGGGTTTGTCCAGTAGTCATTTTATAATATCATTACCATCAGACGCTGAAACTCACCATGAGCCAAGTTAAATATCTGTTTTATTTTAGGAGGAGATCTTTTTTCCCTCCTTCCCTCGCACTATAGACAGCCGTTTGTACTCGAGGAAGTTTCACACTTTCTTACAGCGCCACATGGATTTTCTGTTTTGTCTTTTAATGATATTTATATAAGAACATTTACCTAAGATTCTGATGTTTGTTTTTATACTTGTATGACAGGAGATCTGTGTAGTGCAAAATGGTCTCTCAGAGAGTCCAGCGTGCTCATACATACATACAACTCTGTCTAACATGCATGAGTGTTGATGGTCAGTCTATGTTTGTCTGGATGTTGGTGGGAAACTGACACAGAAAAAGAAACGTGGCAACAGTCCATCTTTCAGTCTGAGATGCATCAGTGCTGTGTTATAAAAAAAACTTATGATCATATTTTATTTCAACATATGTCTTTACTGGCGGTACCCAGCTGATGTGTAGTCATGCTTGAAGCACACAGGCCTTCACTTTACAGTTTGTATGCAGTATGGAAGAGTAAAGAATTTAATTTTAGTACTGTACAGGGCTACATAAGTATAGAAAATAAGCAGTTACAGAATTTTTTTTTGTCTTTTTTTTTCAGACAGTTTCCTGCAATTACATCTATAGTCATAACATCACATTTGAACAAATACTAAGCTTTTTTTAGACATAAATGAAATATATAATTATGATTATAATAAAAATACAGTATTTCTTAAAAAAAAAAAACTCCATCAGAAGTTCATAGATTTATATGTCAGTAAATGATCAAAACCCAAATGGAAATACTTAACTAGAGGTTGTTTTATTAGTTTAGAGTGAAGTACTCTGCATGGTCAGTTAGCCGCTAAGTAATAAAATGTCTTTTGAGTATTATGTCTCTGTTTAGTCAAGGACTAAATTCTCCAGCTGCTGTTAATCATTCTGGTCCCTGGTTTTCTAAACAGAAAACAATTTTCATATTCTCAGTCTTATAAATATTGTGTCTGATATTAAATATGTTACTGGTTAACATATAAACATCTGAATATTGTGTGTTGTAAATGTTTTTGTAATTCACTCGTACAATATTTTGAATTCTTTTTTGATGAGATACGTCTTTTTATAATCTCTCTAAAAGAGGATTCACCTCAGTGCTTTTATGTTGTTTCACAGGTATGTAATTTATTTATAACCTTAAACGTTATGCTTCTATGACTACAAGTTTACCTTCAGAGTGGAGGGAGTTTACACAAACAAACAGAGCTGTCCCACACACACATGGTTTTGTGCTCAGCCCTCATTAAGGTTGCTCCCCCTCTGCTGGGCAGTCGCAGTACTGCTGGCCATGAGCGCCTCTCTAATTGCTCCACACTAATCCTGGCTCCTGTGAACAAAAGCCAGAATCAGCTCATTTTCCCAACAGTTTATATCTAATTTAGCCCTGAGTGGAGGAACATTTTAAATATTTTTTAAACAACTACATCAATCAACCAAATGATTAATTTTAGTGCTTTTAGAACTTTTACAACTCACTTGTTCTGGAAAAACTACTACAGGAATAACTGAATCATTTACTCTGAAGGAACTTTTTAATTCACAGACGTTTGCTCGGCGTGCTCTGTAATCACATCAAGGCCTATAAAGAAAAGTGATCAGGTTTTATGATCGGAGATTCCATGTCAAATATGAGGAACAAAACAAACCAGTAATTATTCATCCAGCAGACTGGGTTTGTTCTTGTCGTTAGTTACCTTCCTTCTGTCTGCTGTGCTGCAGAGAGCAGCTGGAACCTCCATGACCCGTCCTCTGCCAAAACCTGATTCCTCTGCCTGAGCTCTCTGAAGTCCAGCATCACAGTTATACACTCTTCATGTATATCAGCAATTATGCTCGATATGCATGTTAACCTCTGCTGGAACAAGTCCAAGCCAAACAGCCACTCATGCACAAAATGTTCTCGAGGAAATGGTTTTTGCTGAAAGAGGCCTGAGGACAAAAGGGTATCACTGACAGCCTGGTTAACTCCATCCCTGCTCCCTCATGCTAAGTACTGTGAGTTATAGGTCTGAGTGAGACAGGCAGGGCGGGCTGTCTGCAGTCCAGTCTGCTGCTGCTGCTGCTGCAGAGGAGCCAGAGCAGAGTTAGACTGAGAGAGACAAAATGAAGCATCTAAAGGTGGCTGATGATGGAACATTTCATTGTTCATGAACCAGATTTGATAATATTTCTCCTCCCCACAAGAAAAGTTTAATACCTGCTTCTTGCTCTCACTGTATGTGCTCTCTGACACTGCTAATTATCTGAACAAATGTGTTAATGAGAAGGTAACTTTAACTACATCATTGCTATATTTCTGCTATTAACCTAGGCGTTAGATTTTTTTTAGTACAGCCCTTATTGTCTTAGGTTTATAAACATTTAGGGTAAATAATTTAAGATATTATTTTCCAATCACAACATGCTGCATGGCTCTGTTGATATCAAATCTGTTAGAGATTTTGGACAGATAATCTTAGTAGAGCCTGATCAAATCATGATGATGATTTTTAACAGGAAAAAAAAATCACATCTTGCCTTTGTAGGCGGCAGCTACTGTTGGGGGATTTCCTAGAAGAAATAGTATTGACCTTTTTGTGTCTGGACCTTTCATCAGTTTGACTGTTAAAAAAAATGCAGAATTTCTTCTGAAGAAATCACATTTACATGTGTATCATTGTTTAAGATAAGATAAGATAAGATAAGATAAGATAAGATAAGATAAGATAAGATAAGATAAGATAAGATAAAATAAGATGCACCTTTATTCGTCCCACAATGGGGAATACATTTTTACAGCAGCAAATACAAAAGTGTACAGTGAAAAACATTACATTAAAAACTTAACATTACATTACATTAAAATCATTTCATACAAACATTATGTTTCCGTGTTATTCAACCTTAGTACAAATGTCTGGTTCTTTTATGTCTTGTTGATCCAAAAATGTCCACAGCGAGCAAGAGCATTGTTTTTAAAACAAAATAATTAAAAAATAAAGACTTCACCAGCCCTGCAATTGACTGGCGACCAGTCCGGGGTCGCCACTCGCCCTAAGACAGCCACCCACAACCCTAAACAGGATAAGGGGTATGAAAAATGAATGAAAGACTGAGACTTAATTGCAGGCTCGAATTCGTTTTTCAGTTCTTCCAGTGTTTATCACTTTACATTGGTGGTGTGCCTTAGAGAGAAATCCTCTTTTTCTATCCATATATTTCCTGGATATTCTTTTTTCCATTTGGTGGTTTTTGTGATTCTTTATTTAACCGTTTCTTGGTTGTGCCTCTTTTTACTTTCAGCTAAAAGTTTAGTAGAGAAATATCTGTTTAGCTATTTTAGCACCGTTGGAACATTTTCCAAATACACCTCACTGAAATTCAAATCCTGACGTACAGATATAAAACTATAGATCCCTCAGTACCGAGCACGCTTAGGTTTGTTATTTTTTGACTCTTTGATTAAAGGAGAAAAACTTAGAATATTTTCCAGATAAATTCTTTCAAACATGAGCTTTAGGTGGCAGAGTGTGTCTTATGCATCTGATGTTTGGTGAAAAAATCTTAACTTTGGTGCATACACTTAGTTATAACTGTTCCTTATCATTACAACAAACTAACCCTACTCCATGTTACCATCTCACCAAGCTGCTTGGGTGGCAATGTATTTTGACTATGAACATATAAGGCAGTATGGTACGTTTTGCAGCCCCTAGACAAAGTTAATGTATCCCAGCCAAAACAGTGCACAGATATTAAACTACTTTTCCAGTATCTTGTTCAAGGGTCGAAGAGCGGTTTGATTGGTTCCACTCTGAGCATCTGCCCCTATCATGCTTACAGAGTCAAATATCTTTCACCATAAAAGATGGTCAGATGTTCCCAATGTTTTAAAGAATGTCGACAGTACTTCAAGAGCAAAGCTAACAGAAAATGAAAGCACATGATCTGTTTTCTGTTCTCTCGGCTATCACTCCTGAACATAGCTTTTTTTTGGGGTTGTTTTTACAAGGTACGAACCTCGCCTGCTGAATCCTTTGAAGAGTGAGAATGGAGGACACAAAGGAAGCAGTGGATCCACTGCTGTTAATGGGCAAATGGTTCACATTTAGGCTCACATCGTGATATGGAGAACACATGTGGCTGTTACCCTGCTGTGTCAGAGCACTGCTGTGTGAAGCAGATATGATCAAACACCACTTGAGTTTGTGGTGTAGTTCTACACTGATGGGCCAGCCCAAACCAAAAGCTGCCTGAAACACATTACTGTCCTGGTCTTCTATACAGTAATAGACTATTATCTACTTATACGGGTAGCTTATTGTAGAATATCTTACCTTCTTATGTGAGGTTGAAAGAATCCACTTAAGATATGCCTGAAGTATCCAGTTCTTGGTCAAGTGTGCGATAATAAAAGTGTACAAAGCTTGGAGCCATAGCCGTGGCCTTGGATTCTCAAGATGGGATTTCTATCTGTTGCACATTCAAACCACTGCGAAACAGGAATAATATCTGATTGTTCACTTGCCAGGACATTTTGGATTGCACATTTCAGTGTCACGTATCAAAGGCTTGTAGCAGAGCTAAAATTACAGCAGCTAACTGTTAGGTTTCGTGCCATGAGCTTCTGTTTAATCTGCGAACTGATTTCTTCCCCTTGTTCTGATCAAAACCATGTCATCAAGGTTTGTTATGCAATAAGAGATGATGCAGTCTAAACAGGGTTATATATAAAAACACACCATCACTGCTTGTCTGGGACCTTAAAACTGGCGTTACGTTTGCCATAATGCTGTCAGCATCCCTCCACAGCCAGGTCATTTCTGTGGATTTATGCAGTGTGAGAAGAACTTAAAAAACGACAAACACTGTTTGGATACTACATTTAGCAGAAGGCAGGTTCTACCGCAACCACATGAGCCAGAAACCTACCACATATGCCCAACCTTAAATCTCTGTATTGTTTGTTATTTTAGTGAACACATTATCACTGAGAAGCAATAAAACCTAATCAGTTTTCTGCCAAATGTGTAAAGCTGCCTCGTTTTAAATCATAGCACATGTTGATCTTGGAGTGTTGTAGTTACAAACCTGCTAATCCCCAGGGTGCAGGGCTATTAGAACATGTGAGCATATAGCAACTGTCAAAACATATTCTCCTTTTGAAAGGCAAACTCATCATTATTTTCAGGGTTCTGGTGCAAATAGTTTGCGATTCCATTCAGGGGTCATAGTCTAATAGTTTTTGGGTTGGCAGTGTTGTCAGAGCTTGATGCTCTGTTAGCAGTAATTTCTTTGCTACGCTTAACACTTACCAGGCTGCGGTACAAACAAAACAACCCCAGCAGGAGTGGTATCACATGGGGAAACAGCAGAGAGACAAGGAAGCTGGGTGAATTAAAGGAAGATGTATCCTCTTTACTCCAAATGTCTGTTTAATTTCTGATCTTTTTTTCTTCTCCTCCCTTCCTTTTTGTTTCACTCATTCATGTTTGGCACTTTTATTTCAGGGAGGCCACCAGACGGCCACAGTGCTCACTCTGTGCGCCATGATGGACTTAAATTTGCTGCAGGAGACGTGCCAAATGGCCATGCGGGATGTAGGTGGCCTTGAAGTCCTCCTTAACTTGCTGGATACAAATGAAGTCAGATGCAAAGTGAGTAACTGTGCAAGAGCTGAACCTGGATGGCCCTGCAGGCATAAGCTGAGTCTGCTGTGTGTGCCAGCCTGTGTTGTAGTAACAAAAACACCAGTGGTGGTTAGAGAGCGTGCCTTTCAAGACACAGGGTAGCAATTATTCTGTATTGTGGCTAATGACATGTGGGTGCTTTTTAACCCTGATTTTATTACAGCTTCATCCTTTCTATTTTTGGTGGACATGGTTCGTAGATATTTGCTGCATGAACAGACGAGGGCTCCATGTTTGTATAGACACATGGACAACACATAATATCGTCACCCTATTAAAATAATGGCCTATATCATTTTTTTGATGAAAATGAGTTTTTGGCTTATATCATCTCTTGTTAATTCTGGCCATCTCTGGTAAAATTGCTTAAATCATAAGCTAAAAGCATCATGCTCTTTATGCCTTAAGACAGTGGCCCATGTCAAGAGGGTGACCTAGGCCATTCTGTTTCTAGCCTAAGTCAAAATGTTGGATTATTTAGGATAAAATGTGTGACTTGGGCAATTTAAAAAGCTTCCATGATGGCGGCTGCTTCAAGAAGAAACCGAAACTTAGGTGCGGAAGAAGCTGTAAACATGATTCTTGAATCATTTTCTACTGGTGAGTAATTAGGTTCACATTCATAAAGGCTAGGGTATAATGTTGTGTAATGATTTAGTCTAAATTTCACAAGTTAAAGTTTAACGGCAAATTTAGCTACTTCTAGCTAGCTAGCTAGCTATTCCTGGCCAGCCAACTTATTTCAGTCACCAAACCAAGCGACAACCTCCGGTCTAAGAATATGAGACAATGCTGAAGTGCTAAAATCTGCTGTTTCTCTAGTGTTCGCTTGAGGCTGGCTCCGGAAGTAGCAGAAGTCACATACACACCAAGCCAAAAAAAGCCATTTTCAAAGCAGAAATTAACCTATTTACAGCCTGGTTCAAAAAACGTCTCCTGTCTGAGTCGCAAATTTTACTACCGGCTCCCACTGTACGGGGGGTGGATTTTTTTGGTAACGCGGCCGTTCAGAGGATATTAAGATCGCGAGCTCCCCCAATAAGAGGCACAGCTGAGGGTCACGTGACGGCCGGCGCCCTATGGTTGTAGGCAAAGCCCTTGCCACTACCAGTATGGCTGCTATAGCCAATGTGCTTCATTGTCTGTTTCAGAAACAGACGGGTGACATCGGCGAGACTACGTCCATGTTTTATACAGCCTATGTACTACACATAAAATTAAATAGTCAAATTACATTCCAGGAAGCCTGAATTGTCATCTCAAATATTGGTAACACCATTGACAAAAAAGTAGAACAAGGAATTTTTATAGAAGTGCAAAAAAAAAAATATTGGAATACATTCAGCTCTAATTTTTGTTTATTTGTTATGCAAAGTGGTTAACTGTTATGAGACTTTGTTTTAGTAAAAAAAAAATGCGAAAAAATTATTAAGTTGCTGTTCAGAAAGAAACAATTTCCACACAAATGAGCACAAGGCAATAACACCCCTCAAAGTTTTGAAATTAAAGAAATGTTTTTGCTTTTTGGAGTAGGCCTACTCAGCGTAGGGTTAACCTTACATTTATTTAGTTTAGGTTGTAGTTACTTAAGTTTTGAGTTTGTTTTATGGAATTATAGGACAGTTGATGGTCAGGTTCCAAATTTTGTCAAAACTGGATGTTGGAAATGGGTTAAGTTTGATAAAAAAAAAACAGCAAAGAAGACCTGGAGAAGTGAGAAAGGGACCACCTCATCATCTACCTGACATTTGTTTAATTTAACTCAGGGTAATTTCAGTTTTGAATTTGCACTATGGAATAAAAGGGCAGTTTATGACAGGTTTGAAGTTGCGTAAGTCACTTTATTCTTTCATGTTATATCATTGACACACAATGTTCTCTGCATGTCAACAGTCATCCACTGCGAAGGTCTGTTTGATTTAAATAATTAATAAATATCAGGCCTTTATTTCAATAGGTTGAAGATATATTACATCATATGAACATTGTTTGTTTGTGTGTGTTTGTGTCTCTAGATTGGATCTCTGAAAATCCTGAGAAAAATAAGTCACAACGTGCAAAATCGCCGAGCCATTGTGGACATGGGAGGCCTGCAGAGCATTGTGAAGATCCTGGACTCACCTGTGAAGGATCTCAGGGCTTTAGCAGCGGAGACTATCGCTTATGTTGCCAGGTTTCGCAGAGCAAGACGAACTGTGAGGCAGTGTGGTGGCATCCAGAAACTGGTGTGTATAAACACAGAACTAAATAATTAAATTTTAATAATATTAAAGAATTATGAATAATCTGAATTCAGTGCAGAAAGGAGCCTGATCTTCCTTCACAGGCACTAACACAAAAAAAGAAGTTATGTCCTACAGTGGCAAACTTTCCATTAAAACGTGTCTGTTTATGTCGATGTCAGCTGGTTTGTAATTTAGTACAAACTTTTTTGTGCTAAACCGCAGTGCAGCAGGAGCTGTGGAAAAACAGGATGGTGCCTTTTTGGAAGTGGTCCCCATATTATCATTACTATTACTAAGATGTAAAAGACATATCCAGACTTTGCTGAACCTGGTTCTGATGCACAGTAAATCCGTCATCCCTTCATGCCAGATAGCGGCCCATTTGTCCCTCTCGAAAACAGCAGAGCGGGTGCTGGACTAAAACAGATAGAATGTCCTCTACATCCTCTGACCTGCATTCATGTTTGTTGACAGAGCAACCTGTGATTAAAGCCGCCATGCCTTGTATATTTTCCTTTGCTCCACATCGGATGTTCTCATGTACAAGTCACTCACAAAGGCAGATTAATTTCACGCTATGCTACAAGACCACCTTTGAACTGCGCTGTGTGTAATAGCTTTGCCTGCTCTGTCTCACTGGCCAGGAACTATGGATTACAACACTGAACGATGGCCATAAACCGTCACACAGGGCTTTTCAAACCTAACAACAACATCTATCCTGACAGTTTTCCACTCCTAGCATCTCTGGCTTTTTCATCCTTGCAGACCCAGTGGTAATAGAATTTTAATTACACCCTTAATCACAGAAAATAACCTGCTTTCCCCATCTGGAACCCTCCATTATCACTCCAAAGCTGCAAGCAAAGCTTGAGTCCTTGAATTTATGTCAAGTTCAGTGAGTTTGTGTAAATGTGTGTAGGTTTTATGCCTAAACACGTGTGGTCCGTCAGCTTGTTTGCACACATTTTCATGTTTGTGTTTATCCACCTCTAAATCTGGCTCCCTTGTCTCTGCTCAGGTGAAGCTGCTGGACTGTGTCCCTGATTTAACCAACCTGACTGCAAACCAGGAGAAGGATGTGGAGGTGGCTCGCTGTGGGGCTCTGGCTCTGTGGAGCTGCAGCAAGAGCACCAAGAACAAGGTGGCCATCCGGAAGGCCGAGGGGATCCCGCTGCTGGGACGTCTGCTCAAGTCTCCCCATGAGAACATGCTCATTCCTGTAGTGGGCACCCTGCAGGAGTGTGCTTCGGAGGTGAGGGGAACACACAAAAAGGGGCATTTTAAAAAAAGCTAATTTTACTATGTGATGTAATTTTTAATCATTTAATGTTGTTCATAGTGTCTGTTCATTGTTCCCTGTTCCAGGAAAGCTACAGGGTGCTAATCCAGTCTCTGGGCATGATCAAGGATTTGGTGAAGAACTTAAGCAGCGACAACGAAGAGCTTCAGATGCATTGTGCCAGTGCAATCTTCAAGGTACCATTTTCAACTTTACCTTCAGACACCAGCATAATCTGAGAAACTCCTGTGGAGGAATCAATCAGTCCTTTAACCCTCTGTCCCCTTTCTTTTGCCGTGCAGTGTGCAGAGGACAAGCAAACTCGTGACCTGGTGCGCAGGTATAAAGGTTTGCAACCACTGGTTTCACTGCTGAGCAAGGCAGACAACAAGCAGCTCCTGGCTGCTGCCACGGGGGCCATCTGGAAGTGTTCCATCAGTGTGGAGAATGTGGCTAAGTATGCCCGGCCTCACTGTGTTACCTCTCATTAACACACACACAAACTAAACATACCAGAGATACAAAAACACATTGTAGCAGAATATTTTGGGTTGCATAAATGTGAGTCTGACTTTGATAAATCACTCAAAATAGCAGGCTAATTAGCATCAGTGCAGTAGAAGGGCAGTTTGAAACCTCACCCACATGTGCCCGTTGCTCTTTGAAAATAAGTTTGCTGCAGTCTTACAGTATATGAATCCAGGACAGCAATAAGAGATTGAACTGACTAGCGTGCATTGTTGTCATCATGCCATCATCACATATGTTACTTTTATGGGAGCCTCTATTTCATTCATGACAAGCTGCATCAATTTTTCCACTCACATTGTTGTAATAGGTCCCTTTTCCTCGTTTTGTCTGGTTGAAGTGATTATTTGTGTAAAATCTTTTAAGGTTTTAGCACCGGTTCTATTTGCTCAGATCTTTAACGTAAGCGTCTGCTGGTATAAGTATATTTTTTCCACTGTTAACAAAAGCTCAAGTCACTGCGCTGATTTTATAGACTCTGTTGATGTGTTTGTCAAGGCCTGATCGTATGAAGGCATACGCTGCAGGAGCCAGCCTTGAGTTGGTGGTTTTTGACTTGTGTCAGAGGACGCAGGCTGGCAGGGGCTTTAATCATTTGTCATGTAAGGCTAAGGGTTTATTTAAACGTCATTTAGCCTGGGTCCCTTAAGCAGTGACATTCTTGGAATGGTTTCCAACTTCTACTTCAGTCAGACGATTTTTAAATCAGTGATTTTCCCTCTTGAAAAAATAGTACCAGGAGAGCATGCCCTGGCAGCCCTATACGTTTCCACTAGTACTCCCTTGAAAGAATGATTTAGTGGTATTTATTTTCTTATTCACTGTGGGGTCAGGGGCATAACATGCAGCACTCATGCAGTAATTTTATACTTTGGTAATATGTTAATCAGTCTAAAACCTATTCCTGCCAACGTGGCAAAGAAACAAACTGGTCTTTTAATAATTTTAATGACAGAGAATATTTTTTTATGTTAAGGTGAGATTATGTGAAAATACTTGTCCTTTGACTCAGACATGCCATGTCGTTCAGATTTCAGTGGAATTCTAAAAATAACAAGAAAAAGGAGCAGTAGCACTCACAGGGATCTTTCCTCACTCCATGCATCATAACTGACAGGTTGATATCCTGCATTTAAAGTCCAACTTAAGTCCTCCCAACTGGGTCTGGAGTGTCTGCTGCCACTTTGAGTTAAGTGAGGATTCCCTTACAGGAGCACATACAGGTTGATAACAGTTTTTTTAAAAGGAGACAGACGGACAGATTACTGTCTTTTTAACCCACAGAGTTGATGAAAACCTTTAGGGGGTTTACTCAACTTCAAGGATCATTATATCAATACATGACGGATAGTAGTAGCAAGACTACAAATCTACAGGTGGACATTTATGCTCTAAATGAAGTGTATAAATTGGCTTCTAAACCTCTCTTCTTGATCCGCCTTGAATAAATAAGAAATTGTTCAGGCTGGAATCCCTCTGGCTGCTTTCTGGCATGATGAGAAAATGAGTTAACTGCACCTGGCATTCCTAATGTTGCAGCTTAATACTGTTTCTGCCTGTAAAAGCTCTCTGCCATCCACACTGACACTGTCACACTGTTGCTATGTTAAATATTTAACAGTGCAAGTGATTATAACAATAATAGAAATAATTACAGTGATGCCATTAATCAGATTCACCATCACTTCAGTAGTACTCCATCTAAAATCTATCAGTCAGTGAGGTATCTTTCCTAAAGACGGCTCTATGACTCATTTATTAATCTATCTCCTCATTCCTGTGTTATTTGGTGATTTTACAGTGTGGGTGTGGATGAGGACTAAGTTGGGCCACCTTCATGACTCACATCAGAAGTATTTTAAGAACACTTTAATGTGTCAGTGGATCTGTTTGCTCATACTCTCCTGGGCTTATTTGAACACTTATAATGTCAAGATTGGGCAAAAGCTAGGAATGAGGTGACCGAGCCATTTCTGTCAAGGAGAAATAAGCTACTAATGGTAACAGCATTCACAGGCTGAAGGGGTTTATGGGAATGAAATCTTGTTATATACTTTGCCACAGCAGTAGTGAACCTGGTGGAATGAAACCGACCTTTCGTCCTGCTGCAAACAACAGGATTTTGTGTGAATGATGATTTTTGTGGTCTGCACAGTATAGAGGTTGGAGGACCTCTGCTCAAGACAAGTAGCAGCATGTGTTAAACATTCGCTTGATTAATGATGCATCAGAATGGAAGATGATTGATGCCCAAAAATGTAATTACTTTCGATACTTAAGTGTGTTTATTTGAAGACTACATGGGCTTATGTTTGACAGACAATCTTACAACAAGCGCTATTTGTGGGCCATGATTATGTGTACTAAGAAATAGCCTTTTCTTAGCAGATAAATGAATGCATTGACATGTGGTTCCTTGAGTCTGTATACCAAGGTGTTGTAGACACAGAAATGCTGTAAAAACCACAAACAAAAGAGTGAGGGAATAACTGCAATGGAAAGTAACGACTGCCAAGTCTCAGGCTGAATGTGCCAGTGCAATAATGTTTGGGGTCAATATTGTAGGGTTTGCCTCCAAGAACGTGCAACCCCTCCTTCTTACCTCTGTTCCAGCCTGTGATGAGCAAACCATAATTGCCCTTCTGAATCATACTCCTCCTTAACTCACCAGGCTATTCTCCACTGTGAGCAGTCTGTCCAATTTCATGTTAAGCAGGCGATGCCTCTTCTTTCATGGTCAGTGCCCGGCCTCTCTGGGTGTCTGAGATGTCTCACTCCACCAGGGCTTCCCTAAAAAACCATTGTTGTTATAAAAGGCAGCATTTAAGCACCATGCACTTAGTTCAATTTGCGATGAGTGTAGGAGAATGAGAGGAGGAAAAGGCAGGCAATCAATCATAGAAATCTCCTGCACAGAAGCCCCGCTGTGGTTCCTGTGTCTTCTGACAGCCTTTAATAAGCTTCCTGGTGTTTGGAGCCCGAGTGTTTGCAGTTGAAGCTGCTCCAGACAACCTTGTGCAGCGCTCCTCTTGCTGTAATTATTTCAGCTGGGATTGGCATTACTCACTGTTCGTTAATCAAAAGTCGTGCCTGTGATTATGACATAATTCTACCGTTGTCAGCTGCAGATGACACTTCAGCAGCGGCATAGGAAAACCATTGTTTGTCTTTATGGTAAATGTCACTGG
This sequence comes from Halichoeres trimaculatus, assembly GCF_033239565.1. Taxonomy (NCBI): domain Eukaryota; kingdom Metazoa; phylum Chordata; class Actinopteri; order Labriformes; family Labridae; genus Halichoeres; species Halichoeres trimaculatus. The sequence continues at coordinate 24,788,782 of NW_027437196.1, read as the reverse complement.
AGTTAGCTTTGGCAGCACCTCTGTTCATTAGGAGTGTTTTCACTTGCAGGAATAGGCTGTGTTTCTGGGGAGCCTGACCAAAACCAAGTGACCCCGGCCATCTACAATAGCCTACGGACCCCGATGCCAGTAACCGTAACTGTGAATAAAAACAGTCGTAGAACTTAACTGTACATCAGAGGTTTGTTGAGGTTTTGTGCGACCGCGTTATATCCCTTTTAAAAGTTTACTATAGTTTACCACTCTGTAGCATTGGCAAACATGAAAAAAATCACAGCAAAAGAGGGAGGAAGTGTTTCCAAGCCACAGCAAAGCATTGGTTATGCAAAGTACGTTCATGGGACAGCTGTAAGCAGCCGTGGGAAACCTGCCTGCTCTGCTACAGTGTGAGTTCTGCGCCCATGTGGCTGGTGGTGCAGTAACTGTTATTTGTCATACAACTCGTGGTGATTTCACACAGTGGTGTGAATGCAATGATGGCAGCTCTGTCTCTTTGTTGTTAAGTCTGTTAGCTCGTTGTTAACCCAGTGCAAAATAACCCTAAGTCTGGACTGAAAGTTTTGATAAAAATTCATGATCCTAAATAGATAAATTATTTGATCAGCACTTTGGCACAACTGTTAGAGATTATACAATTTGACAGTTACTGTAGCTGGGTTTGACTGTTCATGGTTGAAAAATAAAGCTAAAGTGCACAAAGTTGCAGTTCCCTGTGTGTCCACTGATGGCTTGGAGCAAAAGCAAAGGAATCCCCCGTAGGTTGAGCTTAAAATACACAACTTTATAGAAAAATAAACATGTTTACAGTCTGGTTTTTAAAAACATTTTTGGGTGTGAAGTTTATTTCTTTCTTTGTTTTGAATATATGCGGTGTGAAATATTTCACAACACTTCTTTATAACAGTATATGGGCATAGTTAGGGGCACAGGTTGGTGCGTTGTGGCTGTTTTCAAAGGGGCTAAAACTTCGTCACAACACCTCCTCTTTACATGTTTTTAGATTGATTGAAAGTTAGGTTTGGTTCCCATTTCCATTATGGTACTCTCCATTCCTGGGTTTCGTAACATTATTCATTCATATTTTTCTACCGTCTTGGTTATTTTACTGGTGTGTTATTCAGTGTTTTCTAAGACTACAAACACACAAGTAAAGTTGGCGTTGGACATTGTAACGACATGCTTCAGTCAGATAGTAATCTGTCTTTGTTGCAAATATGACCATTTCTTCCTTATTTTCTTTTTTCCAGAATCATGTTTTCGATTGATCAAAGGAATTCAGGTTTTGGTATTTTGAGGCAGTTTTGAGACATCCAACATTTTATGTCCAAGTCTGTTTCTGCGGCTACTGGTTAGATGGACACATAATTGAGTGCTGTCCCCACAGAGGTTACAGTCAATTTTGTGGTCTCAAATAATTTGACCCAGAGGAAGCATACATATTGAAAACAGCAAGGGACCAAGAATTGATCCTTGTGGGACACCACTTGTGAGGGGAGCTGGAGATGAGGGGAATTTACAAATAAAAACAGAAAAAAATCAGCCTTTTAGATATAACCTAAACTAGTTAAGAGCTATGTTCCTAACACCAATAAGCTCTTTTAAAGGTTAAAGAGAATTTCATGCTCAAAAGTATCAAATGCAGAGCTTAAGTCAAGCAGGATGACAATTTGATTAGTATATTGCTCATTAGCAAACAATGGCAGACTGAACTAATTGATGATTATGATTACTACTGTATATTAGAATGCAAGGATAATCACTGTTGCTTTGTTATTTTTGGCTGTTGACACAACCCTATTCTTTTTTGTACTGATCTCTAAGTCAGTGGTTTCAAAAATAGAGTGAGAAATGTCATTAAGAAGCTTATTATAACTCTTGCTCTTCTTTCGTCTTGATCCTAAATAGATTTCAGGAGTTCAAAGCCCTTGAGACCCTGGTCCAGCTGCTGAATGATCAACCAGAAGAAGTTCTGGTAAATGTGGTTGGAGCAGTGGGCGAGTTTTCCCAGGTTCATGCTAACAAGGCCATCATTCGCAAGAGTGGGGGCATCAAGTCACTGGTGAACCTGCTCACTGGAACCAATCAGGCATGTGTTACTGTCTCTTCCTGTATCCAGTGTCTAAAACATGTTGTTTCATGCATGTGATTTTAATGTGTTCCATTTCACTAGGCCCTGCTTGTGAACGTTACCAAGGCAGTGGGTGCCTGTGCCACAGACATGAACAACATGGCGTAAGTCTATCACTCTTCCAGGGTGTCCAACCAGCTAACATGCTCTTTACACAAGGCAGAGGGACTAACAACATGTGAGGTGTATCTTACAATGTGATGACTCACTTTTATTACCAGATTAGCTTCAAACATGTATTCTTAGCTGTGTATTGATGTCATATGTTATGAAGAGGGAATGACACCAACTCCAAAATACAAACACAGTATCATTAACCTGTCATGAGCTGATGCTCAGAGAAATTTATGTTCTTTTAATTTGTTATTACACAGGTACTTTTCTCTTTCATCCTCGGTTTAATGACTGCTTTTAAAAGCTTTGTTTATTGTACCTGCTGTGTTAAATATGGTTGTGGTTTGATTCCCAGTGCTTTACTATAGCTTTGTGGTCACTGTCAGGACTCAGGCTGGTCAGACGAACATACCTAAAGACCTAGCCTGTCCAAAACTACATGTCTGGGAAAAACACAGCGAACCACAGTCCAGAGCAGCCTTTGTTCTGAGTTCATTTAACCTCACCCTCAATACTGCTGAACATTGTGGAGCTTCCATCTGTGCCTCATTGCTTTTACAAGGTTGTTATGGACTACAAAACCCTTCTTAATTAGAACTGGACACAAATACAGCTTAACGACTAAGTTTAGGCTGTTAGCTAGCTGTTAACGCTATCACATGAGCCCATTACATTTGTTTGGAGGAGAAAACCATGAGGTTCAATAAAAAATGAAGCATGTCAAAATAAAGCCACTAAGTGTGGTAAACTTCACACAAATAGAGGAGTGTTTTACTTTGGTTCATCATGTTCTCCATGTTTTCTCACGGTATGTATATTTAGAGCAGAACTTGTAATTTTTCAGCCCTCACACATGGCTGTAAACACAGAGGTCTTATTTCAGCACTATGTTGTATGTTTTGTGAGGATGGCTTATTTTGAGATATGTATGTATACAGTAGTTTTCTGAGCCATTAACATAACTCACACTTGATTGTTTCCTGCTCTAACTCAACGCTGCCAAAGTTGTTTTTCAAATCCCTGAGATTAGGCAGTTTGGCAAGCTAAGGAGCATAGGATAAAATATGTCTGATACCACACAGTCGGCCACACAGCTCTTGTCAGCTAACATGTCTTCATCTAGATTACAGAAACGTCTGGTGGTCAGAACAATGTTCAGGTCATCCATATCTGCTAACAGTGCAAAGGAAGCACAGATTGCTTTCACGTTTCCATGAAATACTCACATGTTTGTTTTTATTCTCAACCAGTAGGCAGTGTGTGGTTAATGACATAGCACTTCCTCCTATGAATCCTGTGTAGCTACAAGAGTGTACACAACGTTGTTCAATGCCTCCAGGGTTTGTGGTCTCCTCCTCTAATCCATCACTGTCAGCCACAGCTTCATTGCTAATCTTTTTCATACCTGCTTCATGGGAAGAGCAAGCTGTTTTGGCGGATGATATGACGCTGTACTTTTGTTTTCAGTCCGGGTTTAAGAGGCCCAGCAGACTGGAATCTGATGTTATGATCCCTCTAGACTGATTTATGTGCAAACGGAAGACAGATGGCGCAGGGGACGTCCCTGATGAGTGTTCGCTCGTTGCCAGTCACGGAGATACTGTGATTAGGGAGTGTTTAAGTAATTATGACAGCATTCAATGTCGGCCTTGTTGGTGGAAGCACACATGGGGAACACGTTACATGTTATTTATACCAGACAACGGGTGCTCTGTGGCGTAATTCTTTGGGTTCCCAGACCCTGACTGCAGTTTTGAATACAGACATGTATACGACATGAAATACAGCTCATGCCTAAGTAAACTTCAGTCAGACCCGATGAAATATAGAGCGACCTGTCTCAGGCTTGTTTGATTTGGAAAGAGGTCCTCTTTTTGGCTTTGGTTGAAAAACAAGCCACCAACATAAAGTGTAAGTTTGTCTCAGTTTCTATTTATAAATCCATGTATGAAGCACTATACACAAATGTATGTAAGTTAACCTCTGGCTCCAGCGTTGGTCCGTGGAGAGTGATTTAAGCGAGCAGACAGTGGGTGGGTTTCAGGCTTGCAGAGGAGCTGAGCAGGACTGAAGGCCGGTTGTGATGAAAAGCCAAAGCTGAAATGGATAGATCCTTTGATCCTGCTTGGCTGCTGTTGTGGTGAACCTGCTGCTAGCCAGCTGAGGCAAACATAATCAAAAGAGTTATACCCTGAAATCTTTCTAGGAAAAAAAAAAAAACTCTATGAAAGATGTAGTTTAAAACTCAACATTGTTTTAGCCTTGCTCAGTTAACCCCTCACTTCTCTTTGTCTCTGTCTCTCTACAGAATCATTGACCAGCTCGATGGAGTCCGCCTGGTGTGGTCCTTATTGAAAAACCCCTGTGCAGATGTTCAGTCCAGTGCAGCGTGGGCCCTTTGTCCATGCATTGAGAATGCAAAGGTAGAGTACAGAGAAGTAATTTGTCTTCTGCCTCTGACCTTTAGCTTTGGAGGGAAGCCCACCAAAGGCCCATGGATATCCTCTTAATCAAAGAGGTCTGCAGAGTTCATGTTGTTTTAGAATAAAGGGTGATCCCACTCACAAAGTAGAAGCCTGCTTATATCAGCATGCTTGTCCGCAAGCCCTGCCTCCAACCTGCTGCTGCTGCTGCTGCTGCTGCTGGGGGGTTAGCAGGGGCAGAGCTGTTTCAGGAGAGGCTTACATGAACCTCAGGCTAATATGAAGCAGAGAAGCCTCCTTGGCACACGAGGATTGGTGAATTGGGGGAGAGACTGGGTAATATCCTGTGGCACGGCTTCTGATTTCCCAGCTAAAAATCCTCCCTCAACATGCTACTAGTTACAGAGGCGCACTGTCTTCCAGAGGGTATCAGACGGTTTCTGTGAGACCAACCTCTCTAATGAAAACACAGCACAAATGGCTCACAGAAGAACCAGCAGCATCACCATGAGTACAGCAGACTGAGATCAGAATATGAGGCGGATCCTTATGATGCTTAAATGAGTGCTTTCTGCTCCGTGTGTAATCTCATCAGCTCTCTCTGGGTTTCTCCTTCAAAATGTTAAAAAGACAGCACAGCAGTTTAATAAACTCATAACGTTAGCCTCTGCCTTCACCCCAAGATCAAACTTACAGGAGACCTTGTACTTAGTCACACTTTTTACAGGGTGACAAACAGCATACATGTTCACTATAAAGTTAGGCTTAGGTAGATCATATCTTATCAAGTGTTTTCGTCCCATTTTCTGTAGAAAATGTCTTTTTTGACTTAATATGAGCCATATTCACCTGCCCAGTCCAGAAAAATGTTTTATTTCAAGTTATTTAAAGACAAAAATGAGGTCTGAATTTCTTTTAACAAGTAAAAAAATTGCAAGTGGAGCAAGAGAAAAGTTTTTTGTATTAAAACATTATTCTATTTTAAGCAAATTTTCAATCAAATGTCTCTTGTTCCATTGGCAGATTTGTTTTCACTTGTAACAAGCAATTCAGACCTCATTTTTGTCTTTAAATAACTTGAAACAAGACATTTTTCTAGACTAACCAGTTGAATGTGGCTCACATCATGAATATATAAGACAGTTTTTACTTAAAATGAGACAAATAACTCGATAAGATTTCAGTTTTTGCAGTGATAGACTCAAGAAATATTTAAGCTTTGGCGGTTGGTTACACATGGGACTCATTAGTTGTGGTTAAAGGGAAATAAGCAAACAGTCCAGACCGGGTGCAGGTTTAGTTGCACAGCAGGTAGGAAAAATAATGTATTGATCAATCAAACCATTATCTGACTGGTTGAGGGAAGTCCGCTCCTAAAACTACATGAGAAATGCATCATAAACTTATTTCAGTCAGACATAAGTGAGTTTTTGATCCCCTGTGCTCCTTTGTAGTGACTTTTTTTCTGTGATTCTTATTGTGATTCAAGTAAAATCTCCTCAGTTGGACAGTCTTGTTAAGTCTGAACAGATATACGGCCGGCAGGTGTCTCAAGGGTGAAACCCTTTTTTTTAAGCTGGAATTTTTCTAACCAAGCAGCAGAGTGAAAATGATGCATGGCAACCATATGGCAGGAGAGGTGGACTCCAGACCCACTGTGAGCGCTAACAGACTTTGACAATGTTTGTCTGGAAGTCAGTTTCCCAATTTTGAAGGAAACTCATGAACATGCTCTTGGGGTGATTTTTTTGTGTGGGACAGGGGCAATGACAAGACCTGAATAGCGCTCTCTGCCCGTCCTGACGAGGAACCTGATACAGCTGCTTTGGTGCAGCCATTATTTAGATAAAACCCCCATGTGGTTTGAGTTAGCAGCTCCATAGTGGATTTATGAGAGAGCTGTGGTACAGACGCATGAGACATGTTTCATACAGTGCTGCTGCTCATCCACAGACACAGTAAGGTTCTCAGTACCCTCAGGTTTTTAACTTAAACTCTTCGTACCATAAAACTGCTGCAAAGGCTTGGTCCTGAATAGTGCACTAATTCTTTTTCCAATCAAGGAGGCAGAATCCTCCCAGTTGGAGGTAATGGGGTGTATCATTAGTTTGTGCGTGTGCAGGGTCTCATTGAGGTGCTCGATTTATTTTTCCTTCACATAGTAGCCATGCATGCTATAAAAGCCTGATTGCTGTAGAAAAAGGGTCAGGGCACGCTTCTGCCATTCTCACTTTGGCTGGCTCCCATCAGCTTAAGATCACGCACAGCAGATAATGTGTTTTCTATTTCATTTCATCCCTGGTAAGATGAGGGGAGAGGGAGAGGATAGCAAGAAAGAGCCTTTCCGTGTGCAGCCTCATAATGTTGCGGTTTTCAGATCTGGGGGCCCGTCCAGGCCATGAAAGAGTTTCTGGCTAGTCAATCGCAGCTGGTGGCTTGAGAGAGCTTCCTCTGTCGCAGGGACTCCCGGCCAGCCGTCATCAGTATTCCTGAGGAAAGGCTTCCTGTGTGTCGGAGGTCAGCTCCTGGCCCCGGCACCCCCTCCCTCCTGTGCCCTGCACTGCACACATGGCTCATCCTCTGGCACGGCATCACAGGGCCCATACACCGCAGGCTGGCTTGATCTCAGCTGTAGCTCTCTGTTAGGGAGGAGAACACAACAGTACATCCAGCTCTCCTGAAGTAGCTGTGCTCTGAAACTGTAAATCAGCTGCTGCTGTTTGTCGGTGCTGAATCTGATGAAATCCCTCAATATGTAGAATGAAAAACCACCAAGTTAACGTGAAAAACTGTTTTACTGATCTCTGAAATTCTGAGCCATTCATCACCTGTAACCAAGTAGACTGATGTTGAAACATTTGTAGAATAAGCCTGCTGTGTGAGTTACATGTAGTAATCCATCATGGTATGTTTTCTGGGGCCATCATTTCTGTTTTAAAGAAGCTCTGCCACCGTGATGTGCACTTCCACAGCTGGCAGAAGGTGTGTTGTGATTTTAAACAGCAGCCTAATGTGCCAAGCCATACTGAAGCCAGACGGCCTGCCAGCTCTTCAGCTGTGGTTCTCCCAGCTCTCCTCACCAGCCTGCGTGTTCAGTAGGCATTACCCATAAGTGGCTGTGAGCCCTTGGGCACCATCAGATGCCAGGAAATCAAACCTTTAAGCCTTGAGTCTGCACAGTGTGTCAGTCTGAGGCAGCAGCTTTAAATGTCAATTTTAAGATCTAAGTTCTTATTATAATGAGTTTGGTAGAGACGAGGGAGAAGCCTCACAAAGAGAGATGCTGATGCTGAATCAAAACAAAAAATGATCTCTTTGTTTGATTGATTTATAAATTTACAGCAATTGTTGCTAAATATGTGATCTCCTCCCAAGTCGTTCTGGTGTGTGTGACCCTCTGAACCCCTCTGGCTGACACCCTGCAGACTTCTTTACTGGCCACTTCTTTTTCGCTACACTTCTTTTCAAACAGTGAAATAAAAACTGGAGAACAAAAGATCAGCATGTTTTAAACAAAAAATCTATTTCCTCTAGATGTTAAAAGTCACTCAGTCTCAAAGGACTCCTCTCAGGCTTTTCTAAATGGTTTTACCCAATGAGAAGTGACTTGTGTTGAACAACTAACCACCCACTCAGCCACTGCTTGTTTACTCAGATCAACAATACAGGTCTACCAAGGAAGCCGTTTCTATTTTCATAGCATCTGTTTTACACAGATAAAGATAGTTATTTTCGTTGGTCTGCCTTGATGAGACTTTGATTGTTTCCTGGGCTGATCAAAGAACTGTCTTTGTTCGTATTTGGTGTTCTTTGTTGTGTCTGCTTTGCTCCTCTTTCCTCAATCAGTAGCCTGCCCTCTTCATCACCCTTCTCATTCATTTTGACAGAGCATCAGCTAATAACAGACTGTTTGTCTATAGGATGCAGGGGAAATGGTGCGCTCCCTCGTCGGTGGATTGGAACTGATTGTTAATTTGCTGAAGTCAACAAACAGCGAAGTGCTGGCGAGCATCTGTGCTGCCATCGCCAAAATAGCCAAAGACAGGGAGAATCTGGCAGTCCTTACTGATCACGGGGTCGTCCCGCTGCTGGCCAAGTTGACTGACACAGTAGGTTCACCTCACTGCTGGAAACAAACAACACGGTTTTCTAAACACACACATTTTCACTGTGGTTTTAGTTGGATTTTCCCATTTAATACATCATAAATCCAGGTAATAAGAAGTACATTGTATGTTTTTGCCAAGAGTCTCCTGCAAAGCTGGGCTCAGGTTTGCTGTTGTACACACTGTAAAGAATGGTCTCTGGAGATCAATAGCATCCTGTTTTCTCCTCCACAGACTGATGACAAGCTGTGTTGCCACCTGGCTGAGGCCATCGGGCACTGCTGCATGTGGGGCAGCAACAGGGCGTCTTTTGGTGATGCTGGAGCCGTGGCCCCTCTTGTGCGGTACCTCAATTCAAAAGACACCACAGTCAACAAGAGCACAGTGATGGCCTTGTACCACCTGTCAAAAGACCCCAACAACTGTATCAGCATGCACAAGAGCGGAGCAGTCAAGGTCAGTTTCAGTTTTGCAGGGGCTGGACTACTTTTTCTGCTTTTTCATAAACAATTTATAAAGTAATTATTCCCCTTGTTTATTCTGTGCCTTTTAGGCTAAATCTGTCATAATAACTCAAAGGAAAAGGTGCTTTGGCCTCAAACGCTCTTGTTTCAGCAATGTGTGAAAAACACTGAGTAATAAACTTTGAAAAGCTGTGACTATTTTCAGAGCCTTTGACCGATGGAGCAGAAACAAAGCGGGTTTTATTCAGCGGCGGAAACATGACTCCACTTTCTAGCCGTCATGGGAATTCAGAAAAGCAAACAGCTCAGTGTGTGCGCAGTGCCATTTCTCCGGTAGACCCTAGATGCCATTACAGCACAAGTCAAAGGGCTGTAGCTGGGGGTAACTGTTGCTAAGGGCTGTTCCTGGACATCAGGGCAGAATGCAGCCGCGATACGGTTCAGGCCAAAGAGTGGAGTCAGAGCTGTTCAAGGCTTTGGGAAAACAATGTTTTTTTATGCTCTCGGGTTTTTTTTTTCTCTGTAGGGCTACATCCGCCAGCTTTCTTCATCATTGCAGTTGTGTAGCACTCGTCCAAAAAGAAACAAGCATTGTTTTGTCTAACTTAGAGCCTGTTGGGCTGTTTCCATTCAGCTCCAGAGACTGTTTATGTTTGTCTCTGACAGTCATTGCAGATTTGATGTTCAGATTAGGCTCTAATTGATGTCTTGTCATAGATTATCAGGAACCCATATTTTTGGAAAGCATCACTATCTTCTTCCTCTGATTCAATCGTGTTTCACGTCAAGGACTTTCACATGGAAATCTTTTTGTGGCCCAAAGCGAGTTTAAATCCTTTTTCCCCTCTCCTAAATAACAACTGCGATATAAATTATAAAGTGGTTATGCCATTGCAGCCAGATCCTTCTTTCCCATGTTCATTAAATGGTGTACTTTAGCTCGATCTGCTGTTACAGTGTATGTGGTTCAACACTGGCCATAATTGGTAGCTGGACCGAACTTTGGGTGTTCCAAGGGAGTTATGTCCAATTTGCAAAAGTCGTTAAGCTGAATGCTTTTTGTAGTTTGAGCCACGACAAAAACTGGACAAGCCCTCTTTTTTTCTGTGTGTGTGCGTGTGTGTCTGTATTTGAAATCTAGTGTGTTGCATGGGTGTGAGTATGTGTGCAAATGAAAGGCATACCACCCTTTTAAATCCGTCTCTGTGTTTGCCCTTATTAATGTACCAGTTAAGAGTTGCAACACTACTCCATAATGTATTTTTGGACTTTTAAAGAGCTTAATTACCAAAGGCCACGTAACTGCACCAGTATTGCATTTGTTCTTAATCTCAGACATGGAAACACAACACAGGCAGCCTCATTGTTCAGTCTGGGCTCAGTCTCAGCTGGTCTGGAAGGAGGGGGCTCACCTGCCTGACCTCAGAGGAAATATTTCAAAGTGGGACCTTGTCCGTCTTTCATATTCTGTAATGTTCTGCTTGATGATCTACAGGCAGCTGGTAGAGAGAATGTGTTAGAATAACATTTCTGATCGTTGAAAATGCATTGGAGAGGGCTTATTGAGGATTGATACGGAGCCGTGTGTCTGATTTACAGCCTTGTGTAAAACTCTGGACAGCCTCCGATTATTGGAAAAGCATTTCAAAGAGTTCTTCTGAGCCGTTGAGAGTCTCTACAAACATATTTACCCACGTGTAGTGTACGATTTTGAATGACCGAAGATCTGTCTGGGTCCAAAGTTGGTTTAGAAAGTAACTTTCCCCTGTGGTGCACTTAAGCGGGCCGTCCCCTAAGATCCACAGAGGAAACTAAGCATGGATGAGAAAGCATTTCACACTGGAAAACAGATTACTGACTTGTCTTGGAAATATTTGCCTTAAGTCGGTCCATAGTCCGTCAGATATTTGTGTAAATACTTTGCTTTGGACTTCTTGTGTCAATCATCCTCTCTTTAAGTCTTTAAAGTTTTGTTTCTCAAATATTTTGCCTTTTTTCCTCAGCCTGTCACTCAGATCAGGCGTATAACAGGAGAAAAGCTAGAGGTGCAAAATACGTTCCCCAGAAAAGCCGATAAATTGCTCTCATGGTTTGATTTGACATCCACCCTTGGTATCTCACAGTTTTATACTGATGTGCTTCATTTTGTGTCATGAACAAAATCAACATGCTTCCCTCCTGTGCTTTACATTGCTTCCAAAAGCACTGGGGATTGTTTGCTCAAAGCATAAATCCTTGTAGACAGCTTCAGCCAGCTTTTTCTATTAAAGAGGCTCTCACATAAGAAAAGCTTTGTGAAGTAAATGGATGAAAATTACAAAATGTGGTGGTAATGATTGGTAATTTTACACCGAAGGCGTTCCAGAGCACTGCCGTTGCCAGGTCCTGGTATGTATTTTAGGCATTTACTAATCTAAATGAGAAAAACGTTTGCACTTTGGTTGCCATGTGCACACTCCTGCCCCAGCATGCTGAGTGTTTGTTTTATTTTTTTTCTCTCTCACACACAGTCAGACGTGAGGAGTGAAAGTGCACAGTGAGGATGTGGGGGGCAGAAAATACTTTAATGTGAGGGCAGGAGTGAAAACCAAACAGAGCATCACAGGTTTACTTCTTCAGTTGGATGCTGGTTTGTGGGTTACATGACTTCAGGTCGGGGTGTGGTGAGCAGATGATACAGGCCCTCTGTGCTGCCTGCTCTGTTATGACAACCATGGTTTTTACATCCATGGACTCTAATGTTGTCTAGACTCTGACCCAGGCCTTGCTCTGTCAGACATACCAAGCCATGCTCTGCAGGCCAGTAAGTCAAACTAGAGTTTATACTAACAGATATTTATTAAGTATCAGGATATGTTTGAGGCTGGGCTTAAAGGTGCTGCGGACGTCACTGTACAATGTGCACAACATAGTAAAAGGGGAGGATGAAACAACACAGTAAAAATCTGTAATGACAGGTTTTTGCTTTTATATCAGTGAGAGGTATAATTAGACATATTCATGGTATTAATCAATAACTGAAACACTACATACTGGTGTCAGGGAAAGTGTAAAGCAGCTTTTGTTTAAAACTCACCCAGACTTTTCTTTATTTGCAAGAAATTGCCGAGGGGAGCTAACAGAAAGGGCCTAGATGAGGTTGTGGTTTTAAGTTCTATGGCCAATTGTGGGACATAAAGCCAACCTCAATCAAGTCAATGAAATTTTCAAGAGTTTTGCATTTGTAAGTGAAACTTAAACATGGTGAGGAATGTTGACGCTGTGCATACACTTATTTTATGGCCTTTCCTGTCTGAGTTAGCTTTATCTACAGTTGAACAGTTTCATTTAGCAAATGTGTTTTTTCCAAAGCGACGTACATCACAAGCAAGAATTTAGAAAGAAGGAAAACCTAGTCAGTGTGACAGCAGTGCTACAAGTTATTCGGCTACAGGTGCTGCCATTAAGTGCAGAATTCTTTTTCCTTTTTTTTAATTTTGGTAGAGTAGAATAATCCAGCCAACTAACCACAATTAATTGATGAAACAATATACTTCAACCTTCAACAACATTGAGTAAATTGTGCTGAAAATTCACTAAGAGCTGGGTCTTAGAGCTTCTGACTCATACTACCCCTGAGGTCAAAGAGGAGAAGGCTCAGATTGAGAGCCTAAGTGTTCCCTGAACAGATGAGTCTTCAGACATTTCTTAAAGTAGAAAGGGAGTCTGTGGATCGTATTGAGTTAGGTAATTAATTCCACCATTTGGGCAAAACAGAGGAGAAAAGTCTGGCTAGAGATTTGGAGCCGCGCTGGGCTAGGAGCACCAGGTGTTTTTTACAAGCAGAGCATAGTGGGCAAGGAGAAGTGTAGACCTGGACGAGGGTCCCCAGGTAGGCAGGAACTGCTCTTTATCTTAACTGGACTGAAGGTAGGCAAGCATTACAAATAATTTATTTCCAGAACAATCTAACTAGCTAGTGGTAAGATTGTTGGCATTGAATATTTGTTGGTTATGGCTACATTATCGGAAGACAAAAACAAACAAACAAAAAGATCACTTCTTTTGGCACTAGAGGGCAGCACCTACGACCAATCAAACTTGAAGCACTTTGTCTCACTAAGGTTTTTCCCTCCATTTTAAATTCTTGCTTGTGTTGTACATCTTTGGACAAAAGCGTCTTTCTCTGTGTTGGCAGCATATACTGTAAAAAGAAATAAGGGTGTAGCCTTGCAATCACATCCATTTGTTCCTGAAACAGAGTCTTAAAGCCTGTCATCACAGGGTGGCATATTGGTTGTCTGAGCAAGTGTCTTACTGTTGGGGAATAAAAAGACCTTTCCCTCAGTGTGTTGTGTTAAAGATGTAAACTGTATATGTGTGTCTACAGGGTTTCTAGTATTTCTGGAGCCAGCCTCAAGTGGACACTTAGGGAACTGCAGTTTTTAGCACCTCCACGTGGCTTAATTTCTTATTCCTGGAGTTTGCTACTTGGTCCGAGGTGTGTTTTCATGCTATAACCACACACAGGGGAGCTTTATTGAAGGAGGTGGCTCAGTAAGACTCCAGAGAGATCCATCAGAAGCGCAGACAACAGACAAATATGGTATACGCCAGCAACCAACTGATGTAATGAAAACCTCCTCTCATTGGCTAAGAGTTTGGTCGGCTATGTCATGGTTTCAACTTTTCCTAAAGTCACTAATTGAAAAGTGTCTCTTTCGCCTCCTCTTCCTCCTCTTCACAGACACAGAAACAGCAGCTCACACACTCTCTGGCTCAAGGGAGACTGCAGGGAATGTTGTTTACCCTGACTTCCCTCACCAACTTCCCCTCAACCCCTGCTAAACACTGCTGTCTGTTTGTGCTGTTTGCCTGCATGGTGGAGGCTAAAACATGGAAATGCTGGAGCAGGAGGGGGGGCTGATGGAGCCATAATGGCTGTCAGACCCGGCACGGGAGAGTTAAAGCCTGAACTCCTGCGAGCAGACGAGGTCCAACAGGGCACACTTAACACCACGGCACCTCCATGTGCGATAGCATGTGTATGTACACACACGCTACAATATTGAGCAGCCCTCCCAGGCTGCACGCCTGCTCCTCCCCCTCCCTCCAGCCAGAGAGGGAGGAAAGCGTGTTTCCCAGCTCCCTTCTTGGAGGTCAGAACTCACTAGAGCTCTCTGAAGTACACAAACCTCAAAAACTCACGATTCACTCTTCAAATGTGGGGCAAGTGTTCATGTTACCACAGTCAGGCAATATCTAACAAGTGGCGTATTATATTCTGAGAGATCCCAGCTGGGAGGGAAAGAGCGCGTCTGAAAAAAGCAGTGAAGAGAGACACGCTTATCTCAGCCTAGCTGCACGCTTCGAGAGGCCTTATTTGGCTACGTCTGAATAACATGCTATGAGGCTGGCAAAAACTCTGCCTCTGGCACTTTTCAGGCATCCTCTCTTTTCACAAAAGAGACTTGTTTAGTGAGCTGCATGTTTTCTGCCTGTGGATGAGAGTTTACTTTTGGAGGTGTTTCTGGTGCTATTTAAAAATCATATAAAACCTGAGGGTGAATGTTTTACATATACTCCACCACACTGGGGCATTGAGAGGAGCTGATGTCTGAGACTGCAGCATGGGAAGAGATTTTCTCAATTTTTCATGAAACTTGAATTGTTTTTGTTCCTGTGTGTACAAGCTGGCTCACCTCATCTCCCATCTGTCGTCCTTACACTGTTTGTCTGTGCCCTAAACATCCTGGGAATGTCTTCTCTCTGATTCTTTGGCTGTTTGCTAATCACACAAATGTGCAGAGTTGTGCTTTAAGTTTGCATGTAACTTAAGGAGGGGTCAGGGTCATCCTCAGTCCTGCTCTGACAGGCATTATGAGCACGATGATAAACTGAGAGGGGTCAGAGCTCAGCGCTGATCACCAGCAGAGTCACATACACAAAAGATGTAACTAGGGATGTGAATTTACTGTAATTTCTGTATTCGATTACTCAAAATATGTAATAAATGAATAATCACAGATTATTTATATTATAACCGTAAACAAAGATATGTTCTGTTGTATTTGGACGTACTAGATCATAATTAAAAATTTTACATACGTCTTTTCCACTCTCGTAGATATTGTTCTCCATGGCAGAGGCTTGTACTCAGCTACCCAGCTCAGCCAACACCTTCAGCTGTCTAAAGCCGTCACCTTCCACAAAACTACTTGGGAGCATATCTCCAGTTACCATTTATTACCAGGCGATTCTCAATAACTTGTGAAGCTAGCAATCCGCTTTTTTCTCCTCGTGCTTTGAGCCCATGTCGTTAAGCATCAAACTAGTATTTTTACAGCTTGCAGGTTTAACACCACATATCTTACTCTGCACAATAACTTCATTGTTTATGTTGACGTACCAACAGACATCACTGTTCTCAACTGGCATGTCACAGGTGTAGCAGACGGTTCTGCATTTGTTGTGCTTTTGCTTTAAGTGTAATGATGTGTTCCTAGAGTGTTGCAGTTGCTGCCGTAGAGCAGTTGTTTTTGCTGGCTCGGTGTGCTGAAAACCTGGCTGTAGAAGTCACAATTTTGTATCCTGTTAATTATTTTCCTTCCCAGTATATTCAGTTAGGCAAAAACAAAAAGCTGAGTCACATATGTAACACTGTGTGTGTTCAATATATGCTGCTAAAGCAGTGCTTGCATAGGTGCGGAAATAAAAAAAATAGTTACTCAAGTAATGGGGTAAACTCATAGATTTTATAATTATTGGAAGTAGTATATCTAACGTCACCTGTCTGTTTCTGAAACAGACTTTTGAAGCAGATCAGCTATCACAACTATTCTGGAAGAGACGGGGGCTTCAAGTACAGCTAAAGGGCGCCTGTCAGTCAAGTGAGCTGAGCTGCGCTTCTGATTGGGTGAGCTTTGGACCTTTATATCCTCCAAACTACCAAGCTAGAAAGAAATTCACCCCTGTAAAGTGTGCTGATCATGAAATTAGTGAATAAGACAGGAGACGTTTTTTGAACCAGGCTGTAAATAGGATAATTTCTGCTGTGAAAACAGCTTTTCTTTTGGCTTGGTGTGGATGTGACCTCCAGTAGTTCTGAAGCCAGCCTCAAGCAGACACTCGAGAAACAGCAGATTTCAGCACTTCCGCATTGTCTTATATACATAGACTGGAGATTGCCACTTGAGTAAAGTGCGAGTATTCAAGTACCTAATTACACGTACTCATCCTTAGGTGTAACAGTGACAAGTAGGAAAAACTGGCGCTGCAACAGCATTCATGGTGGCAATATATGGTACAAAATGCAAAAAGCATGGGAATATTAGAAAAGGAGGAGTGTTTAAAGTGCATACTAGGTCTGTATACTTTTCACTAGTCTTCTTTTTAAATCAGTTGTTTTATTAAACACTAAAAACTTTGTCAGCATTTCTAACATAACTGTTTTCACCAGTCGTCATTAGAATCAGTTTAATCCTTCAGTGACGTGATGACATTTTAAACTTTTTTAGATGTCTCCTGCATTTATCTGAATCTCCACAAAAGACTTGATGTAAGATTCAAGGAAGGTTTCTCCTTGGGTTTTTTTTTAACAGCTTTACATGTGAGTCTGCTGAAGCATGATTACAGAAATTACTTTCAGAATCCCTTTTCATTTTCCAAACAAGGCCTTGATATATGGGGCTTAAAAGTGCCTCAGACTTCTGAGTGGCTGTATTTATCAAAGCTTCATTGTGTTTAGTTGCAGGGAGGCCTTAAGTGCTTAGTTGAGGGATGTAATGTTGCCATTGGTTCATTATGGATGTAAACAAGATGATCCAAAATAATTGCAAGTGTGGCTTAGGAAACCTCTGTGGCACACCATTATGAATTTACCAAGGAGCACACATTGAACAAATTTAGATGCATCCATTGCACCAGAGTATTTATGCTTACATTTACTCTTACTTTGATTCAGCCAGGCAGACGCCCACAAACATAATGTAGTGATTTTGCTGCAGATAAAACAGAAGAAATGGCTCACCCCTACAAAGCATATGCCACTCAGTGGTGTGCCATACATCCAGTGTTCCTCTTTGCTCATTTCTGCACAATACGCAGCTCTTTGAAGCTGCAAACATCTTTTTTAATGTTCAGTTTTATGTAACCAAAATATAAACTCCCAAAGCCGGGGATTTCTGGAGGGCGCAAAACCTTGTTCTGCAATAAGATCTAACGAGATCCATTACACAAGCCACTAATAGTCGGATATAATCTGACCTTTGGAGCAGCGGAAAGGCTGTCAAGTTGTGCGGTTCATGCTCAGGTTTTTAATGTCGAGCCTGCCCTGTGAGGCTTTCATCTGAACAAACTTACAGGAGCATGTGTGCTCGCAGCTGTAACCCCTTTGCTGAGGCATGGTTTGGAAGGGTAAAGTGGGACACACACACACACATGCACACACATACACTGAGGACCACATGCAAGTGTTGCTTGAGACTGTCAGAGACATTGTATAACCTTACAGCCTGGCTGTGCTGCGCAGTGACTGCTGCTGTCATGTAATATGGTTCAAACATATTAAAACACTGTTCCTGTTTGTGCTGCTGACTGTCACCTCCTCTGTTGTTTCTTCTCCTTCAGCCGCTCATCCGCATCATGGGCTCTGAAGATGAGATGCTCCAGGAAGCTGCTGCTGGCTGTATGCGCAACATCCGTCTGTTGGCCCAGGCCAACAAAGAGGACAAGTTGTTTTATCGGCAGTGAAAAAGGAATAAATCTTGAAACCAGTTCATCATATTCACATGGCTGCCTGTTTCTCTGAACACACGCTCCATGCATGATTCCTGTGTGCTGTTATCACTTTGTCCTGCTGTGTTTGAGTTTTTTTTTAACCGTGTGGTTACAGAGAATCTGATAAATCAACATGACATCCCCAATTTGATGTGTCTGAACATCATAACCAAATGAAAAGGGGCAATGGTCGATAAAAAATAGAGTAGGTTATTCTACTTTAAAGAAACTGGAAACAGAAACCACTTTTTCTCATCCCTTACCGGCACAAACTGTTAAAGAAAAAATACAAGTGTTACAAACTTTGGTACCACCAGTGTTTTGAGTCAGTTGTATCAGAAAAAGCCAAATAAAATGTTGTATCTTACAATATAATTGATTATTTACCTTCCTGTGTCTGTTCCAGAGCCCTGTCCTGATCTCTTTGTTTATCACCTACCTCATCTGCAGTTCAAACAAACATTTTATGTAACCCTCCTCACTCACTCTCACAGCGATGATAAAAATGAATGTCTCTTTTTCATGTTTGATCTTTCACCAAATACTGCGAACGTTGCTTAGCGTGAAACACTTCCCGAGCAGCATTCCTAAAGTGATCCACACGAGACCACCAGAACCAAACAAGGCACACATCTGTTTGGGGTGTTCAGCCTCCTGGTTTTCAGTCTGTGTACTCTTCTACTTAAAAAGTATTTGTAGCACGCAGCAGGCAGTGTGACATTTAGAAGAGTGGAGTTACTTACTGTTGGTTGGATATCGCCAGAGATTCATTTTATCAGTTAAAGCAATGCATTTCAGTTTGCCTACAGGAATGAGTCCCACATTTCTCCACTACTACAGATGTAAGAGCAGCCTGAGAAACTATGGGACCCCAAACATCTGTGATGGAGAAAAAGGGGCAAAATTGTGTCCTGCAATCCAGACACAGCAACTTAAGTCACTTTAACTGTAAGAGGTAGAGATCACAGCAACGATGTTCACAGTTTTGACATTTGCCTCATTTATATTTTGATTTTGAACATCAGCTCCAGCTTGCTTACTATTATTTTTGACTTGTTAGTAAACTCAACATTCAAACTGGGCTCCCCCTCCTTGGCTCAGTGCCAGCGGCAGCACACACCCACAGCCTTTAATCGCAGCTTCATGAACACTAGCCCTATAGCATTGCATTTCTACATGGGAGGGACTTGAGAGCTGTGCACCTGACTTGGCATGTTAGCACAAGCTAATCACAGGTATTTGACACATACCTTGTTAGCAGAAAGCTAACTCATGTCACTTTTTGTCCCATGCTGCTCTCCAAGTGCCCGAAAGTGAGTGAAAGTCGAGTCAAGCTTCACCCTCATTTAGGAAAAATCTTTATCTGTTTGGCGTTTCATTTCACTTTGTGTTTTTCTTCCTCCGTGCTACGTCCATTATTGTAGCTGCTCTGAATGGCTTTTTCCACTCGCCATTAATAACACACAAAGTGACTTGAGCACTGGGCAGGCTGGGATTGGCTGATGTAACCATGCTTAATCTCCACCCAGAAACGCCCAGATACAACCAAAACGTCAACATACAGGCTGAGGAGAGGGTTCAAGGCAGACGCAGACACTGACACATGTATAAAGGCCTGTAGGAGACGATTGAGCAGTATTCCTGTAAAAGTTGATATTTTAATTTTTAGGAAAATCTTGCAGACTCTACCTTTAATGGTCTACGTACAGCATGCATGAAACAAAAAAGGAATACAGTTTTGTGCATTTCCTCCAACAGCTGTGAATTATGTTTGTATCTTCCACATAATGGAGTTACTTTTATGTCTGATTTTGCAGCTTGTTTCCTTTCAGAAAAACATGCTTCATTTTAAAAAACAAGATCATTATTTTTGTCAGTCAAAAATAAGATGTCTCTTCTGTGGGGTCATCTGTGTTCCAGAGCACTAACATAGCATTTAGTCAGCACCAGCTATAAAACAACCTAATGAGGGATTCTGGGAAATCCCTCATTACAGAACATTGTTTTGCTCTATCCCCCACAAGTGGTGGTTGTCTTTTGTTTTTGGATATGTCCTTAAAGGGTATTTTCACTGCAGTGGTAGTGGTGTGAGTACAGCTGATCCTTTTGTCTTCTGCTCTTGTTTATTATAAACAGACCATATCAGGCAGATTCAGAGGAAGATCATCACAGCCTCCTCTGCTACTTCCCTCACCGTGCCTGTCAGCCTCTCCATCTCTTTGATCCCTCTGTCCTGGTCCCAGTTAGCTTAGATGCTCAGCACCCAACCACAGAAGCTGCCACTAAATCTCCCGGGACTTTTATCATTAATATCAGCAGCGCGCTAAAATAGAAAATTAGCAAAACAGTGAAAATATGTGGTTGAAAATCTTCATCACTCTTTGAAGTTTAAACACTTCCAGCTGTCAGCAGGGTTCACTGAGGGAGCACGGATCCAGTGGAAGCCTCACTACAATGAAGAAGCAACTTCCTCCAAGAACACAAATCTAGGAGCTGAAAGACGCCACTGTCTCCAGAGCAGTCAGGGCAAATAAATTCACAATGATTAATGGCTTTTTAACTCCACGCTGCCACTTTTATGGCCTCCGCAACATGCCCAGTGTCAAAACCTATTCTCTAGAATACTCGCAGAAAAGCATTTATTCGTTTCAACAAGCAGGGAAACATTTTGTTTTCCTTTTTTTGTGTGTGGCAGCTCAGCCTTCCCGTCTCTCATCGTCCCCTTTTTTATACATCAAGCTCTCTTATTTCCCTTTAAAGAAGTGAATTTTCCTGCCAGTTCTGAGATTTAATAGCAGGAAAAGTCTTTCCAAAAGTTAGACGAGAAGGTTGATAATAATCTCACTTTGGTTTGTTTTAAAGATTATTTTGGGGCTTTTCGTGCTTTTATTGAGAGAAGGGGACAACAGATAGAGCTGGAAACAGGATAGAGTATGACATGGCAAATAGCCAGGGGTGGGAATTGAACAGAATTTAACCACAGAGCTTAACAGGCACCCCACGTCTTGTTTTATGCAGCAAATGTGAAGTGGATGGAGTATAGTTAGCGCAGTGTGTGTATAAAAGAGCAGGAAAATTGCTACCTGTAAAGACTGCAAGCCAAGAACATCTCTCCAACTAACAACTTAGCGCATGGTATCTGATTTAAAATATACAAAGAGGATTTAGTGGTTTTTGGAGCGAATTACATGTTGGAATTATCACGACCAAAAAACAAATTCTCCGTCCAGCATGTCCGTCTGAGCGCCAGGCAGTTGTTTACCAGAAATTTATTTCAGAACATGACTTTCCCTAAAACCACAACTTGTCCTGATTGCATTTCTCTTTGAATATGGATTAAACAAACCAAGATACAACATGCTAATTAACCATGCTGGTTGGCGTATTTTCTCTGTTTTAACACAACCACTTTGGCTGCGTCTTCCCTCTTTCTTCCCCGTCTGCCAAACTTTAGGCCAAGCTAGATAACCACATCCTGACTCCGGCCCTATACTTAACGCACAAACATGAGATTGGTATTGATTTTTTCATCTCACATTGGGCTCAAACAATAAACTTAATTTTTTCAGACTTTAACATTTCCTCTATGAAACGACACAGAAAACTACACCACTTAACATCCATAAGTTTTCATCCATTAAGGCTTATGTTGGCTTTCTGCAGAAACTTGATTTTGCATTTATAATCTAAACAAGAAACCCATGTGATTCTGGTGATGGGTGAGAGGAAAAAGCATTTCAGAAAATGAGTTCGGCTGATTTTTTGGCCATGATTTTCTTTGCATCCGTGGAATTGGATTCCTCTGCAGATGAAGATGCCGAGCAATTAAATGGAAAAGACAGATTCTTCCTCTGCACTCTGGCTCTTATCATGTCTGTGTGATGAACACTGATCTGCAATATTTAAACACTCATTGGAAAAGTCTTCTTTCAACCTGATGTCAACCCTTGCAGGAGCCTGGCCCTCAGGCTCATTGGTCATAAAGCCACAGTTTGAATGTATTAGTCGAGCCACAAACCCTCTGAGAAAAGAAACTGCCACTTTCTTTGGCTTGCTGTCCAACACAGGGACATTATTCACGGGGAAATTAGAGGTTATATGCCTCCACGCCTCGGCAGAGGCAGCAATTACGTCCTACTCTGGCCATTTGAGATCTGATGCTTTTCATCGCTTCACGGAAGGGATAGAAATAGCCGAGGGATATCCCTGATGCTGTTGCTGCTGTTTGTTGGGATATTTGGACCCAGGCATCCACCACGCCCCGGTATCTCTCTGGTCTGTCTCACCAGTGGCCCGACCTTCACCCTGTCGGGACTCCAGCCGAGGTTTCCCTCAGGTCAGGGTGATGGATGCAACCACACTCGATGACTTTATTACACATTGCAAGACTTATGTGTGGAAATATCCGGTTCACAGTCAGAAAACTGGTCTGTCCGCATTCTGGGTGGACAGAGCAATAAACTTATATATCACTTATTTTTACAGTCAGGCAGCTGTGTATTGTGATACCAGCTTTATTGTTTTCAAATGGAACTGCTCTTTTGAAGTTTTAAAAGATCCCACATACCCTGCAGCGTTCTGTAGCTATATTTTATACTAGAAATTAATGAATAGTAAAAGCTCTTTCCAAATATTAGAAGTGGCTTTCAGTCCACTTTAGTGTCCAAGGACCAGTTTTAATATAAAATCACAAACTGTTGCACAGCAGTGGCAGCAGCATGGTTTGCTTGTGATGTTGCCATTAAAAACATGCACGTACACAACAGGCTCTCAGAGCTCCATCCAAACACAGGGCAGTGCTCTCTACTAGCAGAGGAACGAGGCTGAACACAGCTTCTCTTCAATCTGTAAATTAACTTTTTTTTTATCATTACAGCATGCTCACACCAACAGGTTTTCTGGAGCGAGCCTCGCGTGTCACTCTCAGACACTGTTTGCTTAGCGGCCTCACTCTCACACTCTGCTCCGTTTCCTTCCTTCAGTCATTCACAACATTGAGCTGCTCCGTACTCCCCAGGAGCCCCTCTCCTGAGATGCCTTTGCATCTCCGGCTGGTTTTTCAGGAGTTATTAATAACAGCTTTCACTGTACTAATGAATTTTGACGTTCACTCAAGAAACACATAAATAACAAGTCAGCGTGACACTGAACAAACACAGAAATGTGTGAACACGTGCTCTATCCTGTGGGTCAGATTTAAAGGCTGCAAGATTGATGTCAGTGTAATGGTGTCTAAAGTTTGATCTGTACCATGATTGGTCATGACAGCTACAGTCATGTACTTTAATGGCAGAGGCGTGGCTCTGCAGGATGTAGCAGGTCACTTTTTACCGAGCTCCAAAATCAAACAGGTAGGGGATGTTTTAGATCACTTTAAACTACTAGGCTTTTGATTTGTCAACTTGGCCTGTGAAACAGAAATCTTTGTTTGAAGTTAGAATTCAGGGTGAGATCCCCTCTATACTATAGAACAAGGAAGTTATCTCATCGATGTCACCAACTGGTTTCTGAAGAGTTTTGACGCCCAAAGTTAGCAGTCATCACAATAGAGATTAGCAAGAAGCTCTGGTGCGTCATACCCATACAACTGACTGTCACGTTCACCTCATGTCAGTCATCTGTGGTCTTTTGCTGAGGTGATAATTGCCTCATTGAGCGTGGGAAAACACCTCTCCTTGATCTTGAGTACTGAATCATCAAGATAAACCTCATGGAGGTGCTTGGGATTGAACCCAGGACCTCATACATGCGAAGCATGCGCTCTACCACTGAGCTACATCCCCACATTTCTGCAATCATCTACAACCCCCAGATTCACTCACAAGTTGCAGATTGCCAGCCCAATAGAGTTACAGGAAGCTCTTCATCAGAAGTCAAAGGCAATTTAGAATCACTACAGTCATATTGATGAAGGTGTAATGACTTGAACACTTTTAAGAACATCTGAGGGACTTGTAAGTATCGCTACTTGTCACCAAATGTGACCATCGTTGTCGGCAGGATTCGAACCTGCGCGGGGCAACCCCAATGGATTTCGAGTCCATCGCCTTAACCACTCGGCCACGACAACCACAGAAAATGGGATCCAGGCCTGAGGAGATGGCACAGTTAGGGATCTAGAGAGACAAAAGCAGGGAGCCAAGTCAAGAGCCCTGAGGGATGCCACCTCTCAATTTAAAGCTTTTCATGTAACTTTGTGATTTTTCTTTCCATGAGGAAGTCTTTGACCAGGCAGGAAGCTAAAATTGGTTTGCAGTGGTGAGGAACTGGTCCACTGCTTCGAAAGCAGCTGTGCTCACCACTGCACCACTATCCCATGGCGGGTAACTGTCAGGTCCTTCAGCTGAGTATAGGAAAATCAAATGTGAACTCTGAAGGAACAATTCAGCTGAGATAACAAGGAACAGAGCACAGGTCACTGTCTCTAAATGGAGCAAACATAAGTCAGACTGGTTGAGTAGCTGTTGAGTTACAGTAAGGATATCTGAGCGAGTGATGGATCTCTGGCTTTTGGCAGGAGCATCTGAAGGCAGACATTAACTATCCCTGCAAGCCAGGATACCT
Organism: Halichoeres trimaculatus; assembly: GCF_033239565.1. NCBI lineage: Eukaryota > Metazoa > Chordata > Actinopteri > Labriformes > Labridae > Halichoeres > Halichoeres trimaculatus. The sequence continues at coordinate 24,764,226 of NW_027437196.1, read as the reverse complement.
TCAGTCGATACTCCAGCTTCATACATACCTCACAACTTAAAAGTGGTCTTTGTTTGAGCTCTAAGGTTGAAATAGTCTCACGTAGTTGGTATGATCCCCTTAAGAAGAGCCCATAAGATTTCTTTTGAATTGGCCGTGTCAGTTCCCAGTAGTAAAGAAGGAAAGACTGTAAAGGCTTTGAATGTTTTTCTACAAGGCTCCAATAATTCAGTCATTGTCTAACAGGAGATGACACCTCTGTTCACCTGCATGCCTGTTCACGTGGTGTCTTGTTCAGCTACAGGAACTGCCACATACGTCAGGAAATGTGTATTTCACTTCAATGGTTTTACTGAATCTGAGGCTTAACTCAGATTTCATCAAAGATAACAGGGACTTAACTGAGACTCCTCTGATTCCTCTTCAGTGACTCAGACTGGGACTGAAACTCTGGCTTGAGTCAGACTTTGGTGACTCAATTACAGCTCTGTTTTATACCATCTACACCTCTTCTGCTGATAAAAGGAGGATTTAGAGTCTCCTTTGAAGATGATAGGTAAAGCTTACACAAATATGATGCTGGATTGTCTGTTAGCAGTTAGCTCATCAGCTTCACTGGTCCACTGATCAGACCTGCAAGTACTCTTGTCACCAAGCCTCCAGCTCCATGTTTTCTGGACTGTGAGTCTTTGATCACCTACTTTAATTTTTCTTATTAAGACTCTGACATTTCCTTCAGTGAACACAAGCAGTGGAGGAGATTGGAGGAGGCAGCACGCAGGACTTCTGTCAGATTAGTCATCGTGAACCCTCATGGCTCTCAACATTCAAGTATTTCTAATGAGCCTCTTTACTGATCGGGCTGATGTCTGTGTGTCTGCTGCAGTCAGTGTAAGCAGGAGAAAGGGTGGGGGTTGGTGTTCAGGATATGCCTGTCACCCACATTAACAGATCAGAGCTTTTTTTTCTGTACCTGACCTTGAAATTGAGGAAATTGTGAAATTGTAGACACACTCCTCTGATTTGATGAAACTTGGAAGGTATGACTCTCATTTGGCTAAAATTGCTCTGATTAGCCTCAAACTGCATCCTTTGAAAAGAACATCCTGCTAGCGCTCTTTTTTTATGCTTTAACTTTCTCACCCTTTGTGATGTGACATGTGAGGATGTTCAGTTTTGTGTTCACAGAAGTTTTAGTGTAACCTCAAGCCTTTCTGGACCTCTCTGATATCTCTGGACGCTGATAGCCAATAGGCAGTTATATTCATTTGTTGACACAAAGGATAATGTCAGAAAAAGATGCTAAAAATTTTCCTCACGCAGACAGTGATGAGTTGGCACACGCTCCCAGACGCACAGCTGTGCACCAGAAGCCCGGCCAGGTTTCCCCTCTCTGGATCGGGAACCAACCTGAGAGCTCCGTATGGCACCGCACCAAAAATTATATTATCCCAGAGTTTTCATCACAGTCTTTTCATCAAGCTATCACAACCCTGGACCTGAGGCGAAGACATGCAACAGAGGGGAATAGCACCAAATCAACAAATCATCAGCAAGGCATTATAGAACATCCTATTTAAATCTGTAACTGATTGCTCGCTCTGAGGCACGAGCACCGAGGAGAAAACTGTAAAGAACGCTGCAGGATTGAGTTTCTTCACAGAATTGAGAAGAATATTTGTAAAAGTGGACACTTGGGCCAGTGTCCAGAGTGCATTTTTCTGCTTTGGTGTGGTTTATCCGTCTTATGTGGTTAGTTTTCTCCTCTGTTTGACCACACCACTCTTCTACTTTTGTTTTTTCTAGATGCTCCTGCTTTAATTCTGACTTTTATAAATGTCCTCTCCCTCTGCGCCTCGCATAAATAACCCCCTGTTCCAGTCTAGCTCACTGCTGTCTGTCAGTTTGCCCAAGTACTCCCAAATACTTGAAACCTCTGCAACGGTCTACTCACAAAGAAAATACCTGGAGGCTGAACAAGCAGAGATAGCAGGAGCCGAGTTATGGAGGTGATGACACTTGAAGAACTGAAACCTTTCACGCTGGCATTATTAATGACACAGTCAAAGGTAATTCTTTGTTATTCTAACATGAGGGGATTTGGCAAGGCTTGGGTCCACAAAAAGCACACTTTGTCCAACTTAATTCAGCTTGGATCCACGATGTATGAAAATGAGAGGGTCCGGTTCACAGTGTAAGCATGTTCTCTGACAGATGTATCCATCACCTTGTACGCTGGAAACCGTTCTGGCACCTCCTCCCTGTGAAGTCGCCCGTGAGGTAGCCATTTGTGTATCCTTGGGAAGCCATTTTTAGAGAGACAACAGAAGACTGGAGGCTTTAAAAAGTATCAGCAGCTCCAAGATGCAGTTTTTCCCCACCAAACTGTATGTTTAAGAAGCAATCCTGGTGACTTCTAACGGCGCCTTCTTTGGACTCTTGATTGCTTTCTGAAGACACGGACAGCGCGCACTACGACTTGCTGATTAGTGTCCCGAATGTTTAACTCTCCCTGAAAACAGTAATTGGGTCATTTTAAACAACCTGCAAATTTTCTCCTCAGTCACATTTTCCAGCAAGGCTGGCAAACTATTGAACAAATATGTCTGTGGCTTTACAAGTAGTCCGAGAGCGGCAGTGTGTAATTCAAAAGTGGTTTACATGAAGAAATTAAGTCCCAGTCTGGAGTGAAAACATTGCCTTAAATGAGGGGCAGATTATGGGTGCAGGGACCAGGGTTTTAAAAATAATTTGGATTGTAATGGCGTAAGGTGTTGACATTAAGCTTGCAGTGATTTTTAGTAATGGCCACCTTTCATAACCAGATTCTATAACACACACTGAACGATGATGTAGCCCTTGCCTAAAAAACGAGGTGTTTCCTGCTGGATCCACGTTGTGTGATTAATGTCTGTTTTTTAACCATGCCCCTAAAAAGAAACACAAGCCCAATCTTTTCTCTGGACCTTTTTCTGCATCTTTAACCCAACCTCCTGAATCCGAACCATTGAACTGCCTTTGTCAGTGTAAGCAGTTGTGTTCTCTAAATGGGTCAGAGTTATATTGGAAGTTCCCGGAGAAAACAAATGTTATGAGAGCAAGAAAATAAAACTTTCACTACAACCGCTCCTCTGGCAGAACAGACCAAAGCCACATACAAATGAACTCCAGTATGTGGAATGAAACAATACAAGAGTGACTAACATGTATATAAAACATGTACAAAGAGATGACGAGGCTCCATGTTCCCAAAACTGCTCTGACATGTCACATACAAATTCAGCTGTGTTTGATGGAAGAGGTAAGACTGAGGTTTTCTCCTCTTTAGCACAGAAAAACATAGATGAAAGTTAAATTCCACATGTTGGGTTCATACTGTGAGTTATCTCAAAAAGATATGATAACCAGTGTATGGATTTAGTGGAGGATTAAGCTAACGTTAAAGAGGGGCATACTGGGCTTTTTAAGTCTTTATACTGTCCCTCAGGTAACCTTGTTGTAGCTTTACATGATTTAAAGCTTCTTTTTTTTTGCACATGTTTTAGAGGACCTTTATTTTAGCCTCTGTCTGAAACACTGCTTTTTTTTAAGGCTCCCCAGTTCGCAAACCACCCTCTCTCGGATTGGCCAGCACTCTGGAGGCCTGTTGGGGATGGAGATATTGGCAGACCTTGATGTTTGAGGCCCACTACTCCAATGTGTCATGAACCAGTCTGAAGATCTTCATGTGATGACTTCATCATTTCACCAGGTCTTGTGAAAATCTCTTGAAATCTGGGATTCAGGATTTTTTTTAACTTTCTTGTCTGTTTCCTGTAATTTTTCCATCTCTTTTTCATCATCTCTGCACTTGGAGTGGGTCATCACTTTTTATGGTTAATTTGTTGGTCATGGACACCAAACTGGTTTTGTCTTCTGTGATATTTTTACTATTTTTTCTCCTGTGTGTGTCTGGAGATCCTACATGTAACAATGGTTGCATTGTTTACATGTGAAATTAGCTATTAGCAGCCTTTAGCATGTCAGTGCTACCTGGTGCAAGGCCAGATGTTTCCCAACAAGGTGAGGAGAAGGAGGTAAAATTGACACGCTGCTTCAGGTGGGAGACAAGAAGTGCCGACATCGACCTTTCCTTCCATCCATCATTATTTGGAAAGTAAAATTAATCTCCAATTAGATGGATATATTTTCTTATGGATCTTTTTTGTGCTCTACACTTTCTTACTTTTTTTTTCTTGATTGCTACTGTGACTCCTGCATTTCCCCTCAGGGATAAACAAAGTATATTCTATTATTTTCTCTTCTATTTCATTCAATTTTATTCTATTCTTTTCTGTTCTGTTCTATTCTATTCTATTCTATTCTATGAATATGAATATGAATATGAATATGTTTTGGTTTGGAAATCTGCACACATTAATTAGAACATCAAGCATTGTTATTTTATATTCTTGTTTATAAATATAAGAAAGCAGAATACCACCTCTTTAAAGTGATCTAAAGGAAGTTGTGCAATAGTAAATCAGAGCTTAATTCAAGCAGTAAAGGCCAGAGTGTCTGCAGAGTCTTTAAATTAGCGCATCCAAGGCAAAACAATATGAAGTTTATGCTCATTATCTTCCAGGGGTTATTTTTCCATGTTACTAAGTCTGTGATTGGCCTGTTGACCATCTCAGACTTTCCACCTATCAGAATCTCTGTTGCAAATGTGCCAGAGCTGATCTAACAGAATATTCATGCAGTAACACACTTCTCTTTGTGCTCACAGATAGCATTACCAATGTGAAATAGTAATTATTTTTGTTTTAAATTATTTAAAACCTTCAGTTTTGCATCTCATCAAAGAAATCAGCTAAAAGGGTAAGTGGACAGTTAGCTCAGCCAATAAATGGCTCTGGAGTAGTTTCTGTTAAGTCTTAAAACACTGAAACTCACATCACATCTTTTTTTAAAAGCTGCTGTGAAATCAGGAATGTCTGCTGCAACAAACAAGCTCTTAGACCCCAGAGAGACTGGTTAGTTTCTTAGACTTAGCTACTGGGTGAATGGATTAGCATTTCAGGACCAAATTATTACCATACAGAGCTATCTGTTTGTAAACTCATAGACCGCAGGTCAAAGGTTAAGTAACCCTGCTGACATCATTATGACATCATCATGGTTACTTTGATAATAGATTTGACAGATGGCCCCCTAACCTCAGAGGCAATAAAACTTCTGTTTTCACCCTGAAACTTCTCTTTCAGACAAGTCAAGTGACTTTGGTTGTTAAAAATGTGACCCGCTCCTTCAGACACTGATGGAATTTACTTTTGATTTAATTCAACACAGCCAAAAGTTACTTTCACAGGTTTTAGAATATCAGGTGTTACACAGGAGTCTGTTTCTCACCAGAACAAAAATGGATTTCTCAGCTACTTGATCAACCAAGCCCGAGAATCTGTTAAACCTGCACAATCTCTCAGCTGTCTGCAACTTCAGACTCAAAATACTTGCTTATTGGTTTCGGTGCCAGGCTTCAAAAACCATTATTTGTCAAACCCCAGTGACTCGTAAAGCTACAAGGATTACAGGGCAAAGAAAGCAGATGCCAGTGTAAGTTATGGACTCCTGTCTGAGACGAAACAGGGCTGCGTTCAGAGATCTCCAGCAGGGTCCCTGACACAGCCCCTACAATGCCGGACATCATGATTAATGTTGTGCTCCTACCTGGTGAATCGTTTTGTACGCCCACACTGGACAAGAGGCAGGAGTCTGACACAGTGAGCCAAAACAGAGGATGATGAAGATGAAAGAGATGCTAAGGACGAGGCTCCTTAATTTCCCCTCCCTGGAGGAGGCGGCTCGGACCCTGGGGTTCAGATAACAGTGACAAGGTCATGGGAGGTAACGGAGGTTCACTTCAGGCGAGAAGGGAAACTTACACATTGTGTATGACCTAAGCAAATAAACCCTCCTGACCTTAATTAAAGTGATTACATGACTGGCCCTTTCATGGGATGTTTGCACAAGCTGTTAGTGAAAGTTAACTTCCCCCGTTAAATGAAAATAAGCACAAATAAACAATAATTACACGGATCTCCAGCCCTTCATATGGCTCCTGCTGCTTAGTCACGTCCTTCGAATCACTACCTTGGATAAAACCCAAGGGAACACACAGCTGAGGAGCTCAGAACATATGACTCATGAGGCCATAATGTGACAGGTTTTATAATGGGAGTCAATGAGAGGGTATCAAGAGTAATCAACAGTGGCATGGCTATATACTGTAAAGATCTCTTTTTTTCTGAGTGTAACCAAAACAAACTTGGATTTTTCTGGTTTTGAATACTTATTGCAGCAGAAGTAATTATCTCAATTTGACACCAGCTGCAGCCTCAGGCACCCTGAAGATGAATGTGGTAAAACTAAAGAATTATATTCCACCATTTAGGACCAAGGTGTGATCTTGCAGGAACATGATACGCCTTTACGAGCATCCAAAACAAGGTTTACTGCACTGTAAAGTGTGTCTGCAGCAGACAGTAGGTAATGGGTTTAACTTGGTGCACAGACTGGCTGTAAAAAAGAAAAAGGCTACTTCCACTGAGTGAATCTGGTCTTACTAAATTCTGCTTGGTTTCAGTCTTGCCACACTTTTAAGAAGACTTATTTAGAATAAGTTAAACATGTTAGGGCTCCGGAAACACCCAGAAGTCTTGTCATTCAACGCAAATTCTGCAAAATTGCAAACTTTGGAAAAAAAGACACTTCACTGGACCAGCACTCAACAGTGTTTGTGCAAATAGCAGAGAGGAAGCTTGGTTGTCTCTGTTACATGGTGGTAGAGAATCTGTAAAGTTTCTAAGTTTACACCCATCTTTTTGCTTTTTGTAGCTTAAAGCAATTTGACTTGTAAGAGGAATTGAAAAGGGGGTGATGTTGCAGTTTTGTGCTAACTGTTTGCAGATGACTCCACTCTAGTTTGATGTTTAAGCAGTTTTGATTTTATAACAATTAGAAACAAACATGCAAAATGAAAAGCACTAATAAATGAGCTTTAAGGCTGTAATGAGCATCTGATTCGCAGCTTCCAATTTGGCCGGTATGTGGACGGTTACAAAACCACAATGCTAAGACTTGTCAGATCTGGACTAGATTATCCCGGTGGGTCTGCAGATTATTTGAACCTTTATTTCATTTGTAAAGTTCCTCTTCTTGCCCACATCAAGGTTATGTTGTATGAAATCCTGATCCATAACTACTATACATAGACTTGTGTGACCTGGACTATAGCGTACAGACACAGTTTACTTTGCGTGTGAAAGTTTTAATATTTGACTCCTGATAAAGTGTTTTTCCCCAAACAGACAAGTCTGAAGCTGTTAATCTGGTGTTAACTTCTGTGTTGTCTGATCTTTTTAGGAAACTGGTGGTTCAGTCTTTTTTGTCATTACCATGTAAACAAAGCTTTCTGACAGTCAGCACCAGTTTAGCTTCTGTCTCAGTGACTGAAGTTATTGGGCGGCTGTGGCTCAGTGGCAGAGTTGTTTGTCTCTCAGGCCGAAAGAATGGTGGTTTGATTCCAGCTCCTTTAGTCATACGCCAAAGTTCAAGAAATCGAACCCCCAAATTGCTCACGAAGACATTCAGTGCGTTTACATTCAGCTTAAGAAATCAGACTATGAGCTCAGTCAGCACGAGATCGGACTATAAGTTGCATGTAAACAGCATAGTCAGACCGAGATTGCTATCCAATTTGTCAGGATTGCATTGGTTTCCTTGTGAGTAGATTTCACCTGGAAAAGGAAATAGATGTCCATGATACATGAGGTTGCTGCATACCAACACTGTGGCAACAGAGGGCAACAAGTCTCATTTTTGTGACGAGGAGAAAACAACCTTCCTTTTAACACAGTTTAAGAAACGGAACAATCTTACATTCATGAATGGGAGAAAAACACAAAATGTTGATCTGTTTAAACTAGTTCAAAATGCACACAGCTTCACTCAATCAAAAAGGCACACAGCACTGCATATCAAAAATGGCGTGAGACGTTCTTGGCCAGAAGTCCAATTCTCTTTTCTGCATGTTTATGCAGGCAAGGCTAGACCCCCCCACTGTGTCTTTATGATCCAGCTATGACCTCAGAAAGACTGCTGTGTATGTGTAAACTAAGCGGCAACCTTCGGTCTGAGAATATGAGACAATGCGGAAGTGTTAAAATCTGCTGTTTCTGGAGTGTTCGCTTGAAGCTGGCTCCGGAAGTAGCGGAAGTCACATACACACCAAGCCAAAAAAAGCCATTTTCAAAGCAGAAATTAACCCATTCACACCCTGGTTCCAAAAACGTCTCCTGTCTGGATTGTTGATTTTTCTATTGACACACACTGTACTGGGGGTGAATTTTTTCCAACTTATGGGTTCAGAGGATATTAAGATCATGAGCTTGCCCAATCAGAGGCACAGCTATGGGTCACATGACCAACAGATGCCCTATATCTGTACGCAAAGCCCTTGCCACTACCAATATGGCCAATATAGCCAATGTGCTTCATTTTCCGTTTCAGAAACAAACAGATGACGTCTGCGAGACTATGTACATGTGATGAGCAGTGCAAAACCCTTTTAGACCAAAAAAATGCTCCATAGGCCCATTACCGTAACATTTACCTGCAAAGTTCTTGATTCAGTTATCTTAATTTTATCACACCTGTTGCCACTTATCTGAAATGATGATCGCATTTGACCTCAAACACATTAAGTACTATTAACATTTCACTCTAAGCGTCTATCCCAAAAGTATCTGTTTGATATAACTCAGTTTTATTGACATCAAGAAAGAGTAAGTTTGTTTTAAATTGTTTAATTCATTGTTTCAAACCTCCTCCCACCAGTACAGGTGGCAGGAGCGGAGGAATACTTGACTTTTTAGTTACTTTTAGTGTAATATCTATGTAGCTGCTCACTCTGATTGGCATGAACTCATAACAAGTGTTTGTGAAGTCTACCTCAGACTTAGAGCACCATCAGTTTAGAGAGCCTAGTTTCAATTTTAGATATTTTATTTTATAAAGTTTCTGTGAATGATGCCTTGTTGGAGTTAAAAATTGGAACGAGAACATGATGATTTATCTAGAGGATGTTTCAGTTTGAGGACAGTTCTTCAAGCTGGAGATGTTTTCCCATAACAGTTGGATACATTCTTTGGAGATAAGTACCGTTCTCAAACTGTACCAAGGATTCAGAGATCCAGACAGCCTACTTTTTGCAGCGTGCAGCCGTCCTCCCTCTCTTTCCTCCTGCTGGCCGCTGCCCCTGAACCGGCGTAAACCATCAACAGTATGTTCGCAGGCTCGGGCTGTGTGCTAGGAAACATGAGCAGGGTGAGATATTCAGAGTCCCGGGCGGAGCGGCGCAGGTCGCTGGATAAAGCGGAGGAGGAGACGGCGGTCCGTGTGGTTTGAGCTCAGGATCTCAGGACGGGAACATGTGAGCGGGGAATGGGAGACTGGAAACAGGATTATTGTTCTACACAGCAGAGAGACACAGGAGGGGCCCGGGACAGGTAGGAGACACAGATACACTGACACACTGAGGTAGTTTCAGGAGTGGAGCGGCAGTTTGGAAACAAGGATGTAGACAAGGATGAATCCACTTTACCAAAGTTTGAATGGACATGGCACTGCGCTTTATTCTTATAGCAGTTAATTAAGCTGAAATGTGAAAATTATTGGACTATTCATTCTAAACACTCTGGCTTTTGTCGCTGTTTGAGCCGTGGTGTCACTTCATGGCAGTGAGAGTGTTGGCAGCTGCTGATGACACCACATCCCGGTGCTCCTCTCCCTGACACATCCAATCTGCAGAAATCTGAGTTTGAAATGATCAGAAAAACAAAATGAGACAGCTCAGGATTCTGCAGGGTTGTTTATTTTGTAGTTTTAAAAAATAGAGCACGGATTAAAATAGACCTTACAGGATTTACAGAAACGGGCGACCACAGCGCAGAGGAGGCAGGGCAGAAATATTTAAGATGCTTGAAATGGATTATGAAGCACATTTTTGAGCTCATTTTAGAATTTTACAGTCCTAACCAAACTTGGCTGTGCCATAAACGGTAGGAAATTAAATGTTTGGGTCTACATGTTTTTTTTTTTTTTAAATGAATAGAAACTCAATGAAGAATGAAAATGAACAGATTTTTTTCTTCAGTTTTTATTGAAAATCAGGTGTCAGTCTGTGGAGCATGTCTGCGCGGCTTCACAGATTTAATGTTTCACTCCTGGTGGTGGGACCTGCTGTCTGTACCGATCCCTGAAATATCTGTGCAGTGCGCTTCATGACTCCAGACAAACCCCATGGTTTGAACTGGAGTGGCAGATACAAATGTTTACAGTGAGCGACCTTACAGTGACGCATCACAAAAGCGCAGTTACGCAGGGACCGCAGGATAGTTTACGTGCTGATAAATGTAGTGTATATGTACGCCGAGGCACGTTGAAGGTTATTCACTCCAGGATGAAAGTGTGTGAAGAGATTTTTTTTCAAAAGTTTCAGATTAATTTTGAGTGCTGATTGAAATTTTACTATCTCTACCTGAAGTTTGTTGCTCTAAGTTGAGTATTTTTGTTATTGTGTACATCATCTTCTTTCTAAAATCTTCACTTTTATTTTACAGGAGAGACACTGGGACACTTTAACACACACGTGGAGTTTTTTTTCCCCATTTGTTTTTTCTTTTTTAAACTTTTGCGCATCGGTGATATTTGCGGACTATCTCTCCAAAGATGAACACCATCGTGTTTAACAAGCTGAGCAGCCAGGTCCTGTTTGAGGAGAAGGCGAAAGAGGTGGAAATGAGCAGCAGAAACTATCTGGAAGTCATCGACGGGCAGCATCCAGACCTCCTCTCCAGCAACCAGACCATCAGAGACAACCAGGCCATCAGGCACAGACGGAGCGGGTAGGTGGAGCAGCCAGTCTGCTGTGTTTCACGCTGCTGGTCGGTGTGCGGGGCTTGTGTTAATATGTGGATTAGCTGTTATTTCACTTGGCTCAGGTTAGTACAGCGAGGGCGTGCATACGGATGATGATTTTGTCTGAGATTTTCTCTCCACCTTGAGCGAAAAATGAAGAGAGGATGAGAAATATCAAACTCAGGGAGTTGCTTCTTGGGTCAGATTCTTATAAAATTACATCTGTTATAAGTATACTGGTGTGAACCTTATTAACTTTTAATAGGCGTGGATTTATCCAGCTCCAACCTGATCAGATTTTGTTCAGCAGCTGTGCGTAATTTTCTCTTGTACGCACACATTCACACATTTACGCACGGATACATAAGAGGTATTTTTGAACCGAACAGAGCATCAATTTATATTTCACATCTCAAGACTTCAGCACCACATTTTCTAACTCATTAAGCTTGATCTCAACGTTGCTTTAGTGCAACAGGATCTGATGGAGTGAGGAATGAATATTTCCAGGTTCCCAATCTGGAGCTCATTAAAGTGTTGATGTTCACAGCTAATCTTAAAATTAATAAGTAGGTCAGTCTGTTCGGTAGCGTGTCTTCTGGAAGGTCTACATCTGTTTCCAAGAAAGAGATGTGCCCTTCAACTCTCTGTGTGGTCTAGTCAATCACAGCAGAGCCAGTTGTTTTATTTTTAGATGTATATTTTGTTTTTGTTTGGTTTCTCCTCCACGTGTCAGGGAGCAGGTGTAAGAGAAGATTTAACGTAACTATTTGCTGAGGATTCATTTTATGTTATTTGGCACATTTGGTGAGGACAGAGGAATAGAGGTGACTTTGAGGAGAATATTTTGAGTCAGAGCGTAAGGTGTCCCCTCATAGGAAGCATCAGTCCTAATGAAGAACATTAAATAACCAAACAGAGACGTGCGTGTGTGAGAGTGTTTAAATCAGAGCAAAGAACACAGAGTAACACGTCCTTTCGGATGTTCTTACTGATCTAGATTACAAGGAAAATATTTGTAGAACATGAACCTCAGGCAGACTTGAGGTTAGACTGAAATATGTTACATCTGCAGCCGGTGGAGCTTTTTGGTGAGATAAAGGGAGAAGCAGAGCACAGCACCATACTGACATCTACAGGTTCATAAAACCTGGAGTGAAGGTGAGGCTGAGACCTCCACAGAGCGAGAGGAGAGCTCAGACCTCTTTAGAAATAAACTTTTAGTATTCCTTATCTGGATATCTTCTGCTTCATTTGTAGTAATTTATTCCTGTTTTGTGGTGCTGTCTGCCTCACTGACTGTAACACACTCTCTGCAGCTGTTAGTTATGACGTCTGCCTTGCTCTTATGGCACAGTACAGTATTTTTCATATTTGACTCGGTCTCGTGGTAAATTCCTGTTGCGTTATATTTAGAACCTCCTCTGGACATGTATCACAGCTTTTTCAGTAAAAGTATAATCTCAGCTTTCGGTCAGTCCCTGGTGTGAAGCCTTGGCTGCAAATGTGACCCAGCTACATTGTTCTTGTTCCTCTTCTCCAGGGTGTGAAATGTTCATCTGGCCTGGGTGAAATGTTTTTGTTTGTTTCATTGCAACGTGTTGGCGGTTTGTGGGACACGCAATGAAAAGTCAACCGGCCGCTCCTCTGGTCCTGCTCCCCACTCTCTCCTGCTATGTCTCTACGTCTTTCCCTCTTTTTTAATCAAACATCTCTCAGCTTAATTGCATATTTGGGTGAGAAAATTGTACACTGTGGAGTGTGTTCGCTTTATATGTCATGACTCACAAATTCAGACAACATGCCGGTCCGCTCAGGTTTCCACTGGTTTGTTTGACTGCGATAAACATCATAATCCTGGTTCTGTTTATGGCTTTAAAACCAGATCTAATTTAGAAAAGGGGGAAATTTAATCTACACTGTTTACCAACAATTTAACTTGACATAATGAGCATAATGTCACTGAAGAATGCAGAATGGGAACATGTCAAACAATCCTTCTTACACCTTTAAAGAAAGAGTGCATGTTTATTTGTTGGCAGGCTTTCAGTCAGAAAAGCAGAAATGTTGCAGGCAGAGGAGAATAAACAGCCCAGGTTTGGATTTCACTTCACTCAATCTACACTTCGGTGTCTGGCTGACATGTGTGTGTACCTGTTCCTCCACAGAGGTCGTCCCAGCGGAGGTAAAGTGCGGCACAAGCGCCAGGCTCTGCAGGACATGGCGCGGCCGCTCAAACAGTGGCTCTATAAGCACCGAGACAACCCCTACCCCACCAAGACGGAGAAAATCCTGCTGGCCCTCGGCTCGCAAATGACCCTGGTCCAGGTGAGTCCCGTTTATGGAAGCTCAGGCGAAAACAAATCTGCAGTGGTTATAAAAGCGAGGCGTTTTCTAAAGCCTTACTGCAGGCATGGGCGCGATCAGCGAGGGGAAAATGACTCTGTATTTGAGTTTCTGTCTAATCAGGTCTGGAAAACTGGAGTTGTTATGGGATTAACAGGCTGTGAGTAGAAAGTGTTTTTACATCTTGAGCTGTTTATTTTACAGCTCTCCTGCAGGGATGGTTAATGTTGTTTCTAGCTTCCTCCAGACGCTACAGTCTGCCGTCCTTTTCCTTTTTTTTATTTAACTCCAATGTGAAAAAATGCTGCAGCCATAAATTGATGAGGGACTTCTGGAATCAGCAGCTTACACCTCTGTTTTTATTCCATCTAAAAATCTTATCTTGCACATTTTAGAGTCATGAACAGGTGAGACTATTTAGACATTTTGAAGAAATTTAAAAAATGAACAGAAAACACTTTCCTCTGTCTCTTTCTTTGGTTTGAATTCTCATCTCTCTCTCTGGTCTCAGGTGAAGTTGTGTTTTATTCTAAATCCATGCTGTTAGCTTGCTATTGCTCCCTCTGCTGATAGCACAGGAGCACACTGGACCTCTTAACTTCTGCACCTGACAAACTAACCTCAGAGAGGGAAACCCAGCAGTGAACACACAAAGTGTGTGTGTGTGCGTGTGTGTTTCATTTCTGACGCCTGCAGCTGTGTGTGCATACAGTATCATCTGGCTGATGAGGTCACTGATACGGCCTCACAGCGTCTGTGGCGGCGGCGTTCTCGGGCTGCCGGCCACGCTGCTTAATCTGGTTCTCATTTTGGGAGCCTGATGGGGCTGTTTGTTTTGTTGAGGGCGAGCGGAGTGCAGAGGAATGCTTTGTGTTGGACACCAGGGTGCTGAACACACACACACACACACACACACACACACACACACACACACACACACACACACACACACACACACACACACACACACACACTCACACAGCTGAACACATGTATACTTTTAAGGCTGACATTCAAACACCAGCAGCAGGGTCGGAGGTCAGAGGATGATTTTGTACAAGGGTGATGGCCAACAGCTAAACTACATTTGTCCTACTTGAAACATTAAAAATCCTGTTTTTTTTGTTACATCTGTGAGCTTTTACTGAAGCTGTTTTTATCCTGACATGAGTTAATTATTTGTCATCTGTTTTGGCATCTGAGCATTGGAAAAACTGGATATAATAGTAGGAAAGAGTCTCTTTATAGATTCTTACGTGCAAAAATAACACTGCTATTATTAGTTTCATACGGGAGACTAATATTTACAAAGTTTTGGCACTGAGAAAATCACCCTAAGTTTTGTTGAAATTTTTGTTCCTTAAATTCCTGCCTAGGGGGATTTTTCTTTGTCATATGAGCTCACCTGATCCCTTAAAGAACTGACTGAACTACACTTAGACACAGTACACACTATAAAACTGAAGATGTGAATAGGGATGGGTTCCGAATTAGGTACTTTTATAGGTACCAATTCTGTCAAAAGTACCGGATACCAGTACATGTAAATCAAAAGGTTCCATGTTTAGGTACCTGATTGCATCCTTGTGACTGTAAGGGGGTTGAAGAGTAGATGATTTTCCATGTTGACCATGAACACAAGTTATACAATGAAGAATAAACATGTTGAATTGAAAAGAATTTAGATTTTATTATTAAACAAATTGATATTTTTTTTTTACCCCATCAACACACAAAAGTAACGAGAATTGGTACCGTTGAGTACCGATACTGAGTTGCCAGGTTCCAGGAATTGTTACAGTATTGTTTCAAATGTGAAAGGTATCCATCCCTGGATGTAAAAGATTTCAAAGCTGTGAATTATTTAAAATATAATCACATGAAGAACCAAACTGCCTTCAATCTCCAATCGCTTATTACCTCCATCCAAGGAGGTTCTGTTTTTGGGAGAGTTTGTCTGTTTGTCTGTGAACAACATAACTCAAAAAAGTCACTAATGGATCTTGATGAAATTTTCAGGAAATGTTCAAAATGGGATAAGGAAGAAGTGATTAAATTTTGGAGGTGATCTGGATCACCGTCTGGATCCAGGATTCTTTATCATTGTGAGATAGGGCTGTTTTCACCATATGTGTATATAACTCTATGATAAATGGTCAGATTGCTTTGAAAAACAATACAAGACAAGGTCACCATAATTTCTGACAGATGTAAAAGTACGATCCAGATCCTGGCAATATTCTGGACACGAAGATCTGGAATATGAAATGTGTACTGGGTCATCATAATTTTTAACTCTGTCAGGTAACAATTTATCGTACAAACCTGCAACTAACACCAAATTGTAGCAGACAGTCTGCTGAAAGGGAGTATAACATTAAAGTAGGACGAAAAGGTTACATGACAATCATAGTGTGCTTGGAGGAGGTCTGAACTCTGAGTGCTTTTCTAGTTTGATATGATATAGTTTGTTCCTTATGCCCTTAAGTGCCATTCTCCCTCCAAAGATACCCGTTCCAGGAGGCTATGAACACAGACGTTCCACTGTTTAGTCCAAACGAACCCCGTGCTGCAGCCAGCAATGTACAACGCATCACTTCCTGAGCATTTTCCCTGGCAGCACCCACCTGGCAGCAGGTGTCTGAAACAACTAAATCTGTCATGTTTGAGCAAAAGAGCTCTTTTTCCATGTAAATGATTTCTAAAAGTTAGTGCCATCAGTGCCATCTCTCCATCACTGCATGCTGTCTCCTCTCCGGTACATACGGTGCAGACAGGGCACGGCTCACGGAGCTGGTTTGGCTGCTGGGATGCAGACTTTTTAATATAGTCAGTGTCATCTGTGCAGGCAGTTTATGCCCTCTTTTCTCTTTTCTCTCACCCCATTCATGTCCATCTTTCCTCCAGTCCCACACTTCGCCTCGTCTCACCTCACCTCTCGTGTGGCCAGCCATATGTACGAGATGCCGCCTTTCCCCCTGCAGTGCCACGGCCCTGGGCTGCAGACAAAAGCGTGTGGGAGAGTCTTAGTTAACGAGAAACACGATACTGAAAGAAGGGATCAAAAAAATAAGTACTCTAGCATAAGGCCCGTCCCAGCCTGTTCATAAGCCGCTTGAAGTCTATTGGGCATGAAAAGTTATTCTAGTATAACATCTAATGCTCTCCATTCCCAGAGAAAAGGAAGAGCGGCGGCTCGAGTGTCTGTTTCACTGCATCTTGAAGATGATGTTGGAAAAAAGTGTTCGGTTGAAGTCAGGCTGTACGAGTCCAGAATAAGCACGGTGAACGTACACCTCGTTCAGAACATTTGTAAGTGAAACGTTGCGTTCACCGGTGGTTCAGTGATTAAGGGTGTTAAATGTTTCTACATGGTGTTGATACAGAAGAGATGCATGCTGGGATGTCTCTCCGGAGCGTCTGGGATGTTTCTTAAGGCTCAGTTTCAGAGAGCTGCTCTGCAATCTGACTCTGTTTCTGTCTTCTGCCTGGAGTCCCTCTTGGTTTTTGTGAATGAGACGGATGGCCGGCAGCGAGCAGACGTTTTCATAAAGGATAGTCTTTGTTTGGTCAGGGATGTGGAGGTGTTTGGATTCAAAACAATAACATATGTTTCTATTTGCTGTGTCTTCCCACTTCCTTCTATTTCTCTTTCTCTCTGTCTCCCAGGTTTCCAACTGGTTCGCTAATGCCAGGAGGCGGCTGAAGAACACGGTGAGGCAGCCAGACCTGAGCTGGGCGCTGCGGATTAAACTCTACAACAAATATGTGCAGGGCAACGCGGAGAGGCTGAGCGTTAGCAGCGATGACAGCTGCTCGGAAGGTATGACTACCCAACACCCTCACACATCCTTTATATTAAAAAACTTTTGATCCATGAAGACACAGAGGCTGGGGTAAAACTGGAGCTGTAGCGTGTACGGCAGGTAAACCTCGCCCGTGTACCACAGATCGTAGACCTTCATCAAATTCTTTCACTTTCTTAAATCCTTTTAAGTCAACATCCAGTTAATCAAAAGCTGCCCTGTCTCTCCCTCGGAGTTTGTGTTGTTTTCACTTTGTCAGCGACACAAACAGCCTCAGCTCTGTTTTTAACAGTCTTTCCACAACAAGATTCTGCAGGATTTTGAAAAAAAAAACTATGAATGTGTCCAATCTGAGGGGCTGCCAAACATTGTTCTGATTCTTGGGATGATCCAAAGTGACTCAGCTCCTTGTTCTTTAAACAGAAATTTAAATTCAGACCAACCCACAAGTCTTTGTTTTAGTGAACAGTCAAAAAACAGGCCAAATAGAGAAAACAGGCCAAATAGAGCACAATTCACAGAGTCTGCATGTAAACAACGTCACATAGGTTAGATAAGTGTGGCTAACGATAGCAGAGCTAGCATCGCAAGACAGCAGTCCTCTGTGCAGGTTGATTTTCAAATGCCTGTTTTGGTTTCACTTCACCCTGTTGGAGTGATAAAATGCCATTACAAACAACAGCCTACAAAATAGGAACTACTAATTACCAGACGATATTTGACATTTTGAAGGGTATTGGCTTCTGCTTTTTTTTTTAATCCAACAGCCGATAAAAAAATGATTTTAAGACTAGGTAATTTCTGATTGAAGTCAATGCTCTGTCCTCAGCATTGTCCCACTCACATTGCCATCTGATTGGTTACACAGAGCTGTGGCTCAGGTAACAGCCAATCAGCAGTAAAACCTGTGCATGCACATTGCTTACACACACACTGCAGATAAGAAAAAAAGTGTTTGCCAAGTAGAGATTTATGTTTCTAAAGCAAGTTTAGGCAGTAGATTTTTTACGAAATAGTGTTAACCACCCCACTTTCAGTGTTTATTTAACTTTACAAGACACACTGCTGAGCCCAGGAGCTGTTTAAAAAACATATTCTGAAAGGTATTTAAACAAAGTTAAGTGTTGAAGCTTGTAGTGTTCAAAATTTTGATGCTAAATTAAAAAAAATAATAGTTCCATGTCCAATGTCGGTTGTCAGCTTCCTTGACTTCTAATAATCACTTAAAAAAACATATGGGTCTATCTTTACTGAAAACAACTCAAACCCATTTTCCTGACTAAAAGACTGCATTTCAGCACCACAGCAGTAGCCATTAACTGGAGCCACAGCCCCACCTAGCTGTGAGTGGCTGCACTACAGCTTATGACTTATCCACATGACTTTCATTACATACAGCCCAACAAAAGCATGAATGGTTCAGTGAGTTGCAAAGAGGTGGAAAATTTGTGGTATATTTCAGGAAATTTTCCTAAAAATGTCTATCCAAATATTAGCTCGGAAATTTCATTGCCGTTAACTTCGATTAATTTCCTGAAAATTCCCCGGAAATTTTGTCTCTGAAATTTTGGAAATTGTTGAGTTTTTATTTTTCTTGTTTTTAACTTTGTTTAAAAATACTGCATTAGACAAGTTCGCGTGCATGTTTTTACATAACAAAACCTAAAAGTATCTTTGATCAGGTCAATGCACTATATACAAATACCCGATAAAAAACTCTTGTTAATTTCCGAAAAATCCCATGGAAAGTTTCCAATTTTGAAAATTTCCAGAGGTTTGCACCCCTGATTATATGTAATGCTGGTGTTGACTCACTGAAGTGAGGATGTAGTTACTTTGTTGGTGAAATGTTCACATTCCTAATCCAAAAAAAGAGAAACAAATGTCAAAATGGAAGCAAGGCTCAGCGATGTCTGGTTTATAAACCTGACAAATGTTGAAATCACAAAGCTTTTTTTTCTCTCTTCCACAAAACAAACGTGACCTGGTTTTTAACTTAGTTATGATTTCATTTGGACCCCTTCTAGACAGATTTTAACATTGGTTACATTTTGAAAAGCATGCTGGGAAACAGTCCCATTCATCACCCTGATTGATGATCCCTTCAGAAACATCATATCTAAATGTCTTTGGAGCGTTGATGATTAAAGGGACAGAAACCACAGAAGAAACCTGCTGCCCTTTGTGCAGAGTGACCGAGAAACCATCCTTACATCATCCAGCGAGTGCCCCAAACTTTCAAATCCAGCATTGTGACCTGAAGCGAGGCCAAAGGCACCCAGTGCCCATCCTAAAGCTGGCTGATGCTATGCAGAGCCATGTTCTCCGTGTATAAAAATGGCGAGTGTGTGAGCCAGCCGAGCGACGCCGAGGCCGGCGTGCTGTGACACACTGTCATTAAAACACCCCGCTGAGCCAACCTCTGTCTCCCAGCCTACAATTGTAGATGAGCAGCTCTCTGTCAGCCGTGTATTTACAGCAACTGCCTTTTTCTACTCACTGACAGCGCTGAAAACATGGTCGAGAAGCGAAAAAATACAAAACACGTGTGCTGGTGCAATGAAAGAATGAAGAGAAAGGAAGAGCGCTGTGGTGTCAGTGATCTCTAATTAAATTTCAGAGGAGTGGAGGCTGGGCTTGCGGCTGACACAGGAATGCGTGCATGGTGTTTGCATTGTGTCCGCCACAGGCCACTGTACCACCGGAGGCTCTGTATATCTCTCTGACTCTTCTCCCTGTCACATTATGGTTATGAAGCTATCCGCAGCCTGCTCCCACTTCTGACCCATGTGCTAAAAGCCCTCCATTATGTTTTTAAGCCTATGCTTTTGTTCCAGGATCTATTTATGGGACTAGACCTGACCCCACTGACTCTGCAAACATTCCTCTTACGGCCTGAAAATTGTGCGGCGTGTTTTGTTTTGAATGGAGTGGAGAAATGAGTGTTTTCCTGCATGGGGTCTGGAGAGGACACGCTGTCATGTGGGGTGTGTTAAAGAAAGATGATTTATTCAAAAAAGATGGAGGAAAACTGTCACATGTGTTATCAGCTGTTTGCTTTGACAGGGGAAGCTTTGTGCTCACTGATCTCCGCCTTAGACGGCACAAAGAGAAGGAGTGTGTTACCTCCATGTGTTTCTGATAAGTGGCGGCCATAATTTTAATCTGGCGCAGACCGAATCAGAATTACAATTCTTGGCATGGAGAGAAATTAGAGTGAACTTCTCCTTAATTTCCCTCCTGCCAGAGCATATCTGTTTTTCAGGTTTCTGCTTTATCTTCCTGCTCTTTGCTTCTTTCATCAGGTACAGACCTGCGCTTAAATCCAATCTCCTCCACCTCAGAGTACCTGGAAATTATTTATTTCTTCTGGGGATAGAGCAGGCGATGCAGGCTTGATTTTTGATGAAGAGGAAATAAGCTACTGATACGTTATGGTTCCGTAATGCCTCTCAAGTCTCGGCTGGGCTTTTTGCTCTTGAGGCGATGCCAAGCGGAGGCCAGGCTGTAGCGCCAGGTTCAAATCCCTCACCCTGGTTTTTAGATTCAAGATTAGAGCAAATAAGCAGACTGTGAGTCAGAGGGGATGGACGTGCGCGGGAGTTAAGAGGAATTGGCTGAAAAGAAAGAGTTTAATTTCCATCCCCATTGACTATATCTCCATGACTTACTTACTGTCATTGTATGCAATGATCTTTCAAGACCCAAATAATATTGTTTTCTATGACTATGTAAACACCAAAACTACTTAAGAGTGGATTTTCTTCTTTTATGTCTCTCTTCCTGTTTTTGATCCAAATACAGACAGAACATTCTTTTTTTAATTGCGTTCATCTCCGCGCTCCATCCTTTCCGCTCAATGATCTCTGTCGTCTTTTCTCACAATCACGCCGCTCTTTCTCTCTGAACTACCCTGAAACATCCTCAGTTGGAGCATGAGCTGCCTGAACTTTTCTGATTTGCAGCGTCTCCCTATGTCTCTGTTATCACTCATCTTCTCCTCATATCCATGCTGCGCTCTCATCCAAAGAGCGCACCGCTCTCACCCACAAAAGTTTACGAGCAGGATTATTATTATTATTACTATTTTTTTTTTGTGGGGAAAACATTTTTATTTCCAATAAAGTGAAATACGAGACAACAGAAATGTCTGTCCTAATACAATATCAGTGATGAGATGACTTGTACAGTTTTTTTTTTAACCCACATCCTTGCCCCCCACCCAAGAAAAAAAAGAGAAAAAAAGAAAGAGAAAGAAAAGAACAAAATGCAAAAAAAGGAAAAAATAAAAAGAAATAAAAAATAAGAAAACCAAGAGAAAAGACATAAAATAAAAAGAAAGAAAAAAAATTAAGTGAAAAAGTAGTAACATAACTTCACTGACATCAGTAGATTAATAGTAAGTTATTTGCACAAACATACATTTGTGGTCTCACATGTACTGATGTGTTTACATATCAGATACCCATTCATCATATATACATACAGACGACAGTTACACATAATGTTAAGGTCTACCTGGCCTTTCGGTAAATAGATTTGGGATCGGACCACCACTTATTTGTCTCCTTTACGAGCAGGATTTTGATTGACAAGCTCCACCAGACCCCGCCTCCTCCACTGAAAAACATCATTTACTTCTATAGACGCATCAACGGTTACACTATGTCAATGGCAATCTGCAAATCTTCTCTCCTTCGTGTTTTCATCTGATTAGTCATGCACTACAATTTTGTAATGAAGAATTCAGAATCTTTATTTGGAGACCTTAAGCAGATATGAGATTAAAATTTGATTAATTAGATTAATTAATTACAAATCCTGTAATTAATCAGATTTTTTTTTTTTAGTTGCCTGACAGCACTAATTTTCATGAATGTTTTCTCGTGTTGATTTTGACCTTTGACAGATGGAGATAACCCTCAGAGAACACAGAGCAGCCCGGAGGAACTCAACAAGCCGATGTACCAGAGTGTGATCAAGAAGGAGGGCTCCTCCATGGTGGGCATGGCCATGGGGATGGGGATGGGAATGGGAATGGGGATGGGGATGGGAATGGGTGCAGGGCTCCGCTCGGCAGCCGAAGCCGCCTCACTGGCCGAGGACTACGTGTCTCCGCCCAAGTACAAGAGCAGCCTGCTCCACCGCTACCTGAACGACTCGCTGCGCCACGTCATGGTGGCCAACGCCGTCATGGACGCTCGTAAGAGGAACCACTCCGGCTCCTTCAGCTCCAACGAGTACGACGACGAGCTGCTTTCGCCATCCTCCTCCGAGGCCGAGGCGAACTTTGTTTATCGGGCTGGTAAGTAGCCACATTTCTTACATTCCTTCCTTTCGAGAGTCTCCCTCGCACACACGACATCCTTCACTTTTGTTCTTTTTTCGTCCCCTCCATCTGCACATTTTGTTTTAATTCCTGCAGCTGGTCCATTATTTCCAAGCGTCTGCCTCCGCCTCCCTCTGTTACACTGCTGCTGCCTCTTTGAACCGTGCTCTCATAACACCATACTTTCATTGATTTGGTATAAAGTTATTTCCTAATGTGATTTTTGTGGTTGCTGAAATAGTAATCCACTTATGAGGAGAGAAAAAGAACATTTGATTAGATTAAAGGGAGCCTCTGTGTTTCAATAACACAAACACATTCACATATGCACAGCAGAGCTTGTGCACCCTCTCTACACACACACACGCACTGGCAGTCTTTCTTCCTCTCACTCACTCGGAGCAGCCGAGCAGAGAAGGAATTCCCCCCAGCCAGCTCCTCTGACCGGGCTTTAGCCGGCCAGACACAACAAGGCCATGTGGAACATGCTCACTTTCAGGCTACCGTTTGGCATGCCTTTGATCCTGCTCTGAGGTCCTGCTGAGAGAGCCCGGGCAGAACACACCGACTGTGTGTTTGTGTGTTTGCAGACAGAGTGTGTGTGACATGTATAAGCACACATTTCTGTTTTAAGACAGCGTGAGTATCACCTTAAGAGAAAAGCATGCAGATGTGAAAAAGGTGGAATCAGGCACGGGTCACTGCGGGGGCACATCTCCGCTCCTGGTTGAGCTGAAGATGTTCGGCCTTGAGTTTCTCTGTTCAGAGAAAAATATCTTCCTGTGATTTATCTGTCTGCAAAAGGAAGAATGCATTCCAGAAGAGATAACACAGATTGAAGCTGCTTCTTTTTTCTTATTGTCACTTTTTCCTTTGTGCTTTCACACAAAATGTTCTGTTTGTAAAACTTATCGAAAGGAGTTCATCTTCAAAATTGTAGGGGGCAAATAAGTTTGTTACTTTCTTTGTTGCACAGCAAACTTTAGATAACACATGAAACCATTGAAAAAATGTCAAAAACTGAGGAATTGATGTAGAATTTAAAGAATTCAACCAATCACATGGTAAATGGTGGAGCCATGTTGTCCTCTCTAAATACAGTTGATGGTATAACATGCTGTAAAGAGTAAATTTAAAATGTTTTTAAACTAACTGACCCAAGAATAGAGAAAAAACATTCATGTTTACAGCATCAAAACCCCCATCATCGAGTTTATGAAAAAAATATTTTGAATATACTTTGAGATTATATGGGCAACATACAGCAGAATAGCTCTTCGGCGCCATCTACCTCAGTGGAGGTGCAGAAGACGTAGTGTACTTCCAACTTGCCTAAAATATGAATTTTTATTTTATCAAAAATACTGATATTAAGAGTTGAAATATCGATATTTTATCACAGGTCAAAGTATCAGAATATTTTTTCACTCCTCTACCCTTTATTGAATTTTTTTTTCTTAGATTAACAGTAATGTTTCTGCTGTTTAAGGAAAAATAAACCACTATAAATAAATAAATAAACTCTTGGCATGCGTTTGTGTGCTGGCAGAAAATTCAGCTTCAGCGTCCCTGTTTGACATTTTAATGTCTCCTGATGAGCAAAAGCAATTTTTTCAAGCTGATTCAAGAGGATCTTTATTTTTTATCACTGTCACATGACTTTTTCAGTCGACTTTGATTTTCTTTCAAACCTCAAACTGTGAAGTCATCAAACTTACACCACCAAACTCACACCACACACCACAAACTCTTTCACAACTCTTCAGCGTGCGTCTCGTCTGAGCTGTGAACAATCAAGGTCAGATCTGTCCAAGTCTCTTCTTCTTCTCATTCTTCAGCTGAGAACACTGCTCCTTTTGTTCAGTCTGACTCCAGAACCCATAGTTGTGTTTTCACTTTCTGCCGGGCACAGACGGGACCCTGAGGGGGCGGATTGGAAGGTGGAGGTGATTGAGTGACAAAGGATGGAGGTGTGTGGGGGTGTGGGCTTAGTGTGGGGAAGAGCAGATTTCATTGTGTTTCATTTGAAGCTGCTCGAATGTGTTTCGTATTATCTGAGTGAGAAGGACGGAGGGGGTGGGGGATGCATGAGAAGGCCGCGACGCTCACAGTCCTTCGTGGAGAAAAAGATGAAACTCTGTGACCTGAACCAACATCAGACTCTTCGCGTCGCAGCACCTGCTGTGAGTCACAGATGGAGAAATAAAAGACGGAGATGGATAGACCAAGTGAGACTTATAACTCCTTCTCAACCAGACTTTAATAAGACAAATCCCCAAAAAGGGATTAATTCACCTGGCTGGCCTGCTGTTTTTAATAGAGAGTAACTATTTTATCTCTGTGGTTAATATAACTTCTTGGCGCTGACGTCTCCCTCTTGGGTTTCTTTGGCTCTGGCACCTTTACAGAAGTGTTACTCTGTTACATGCAAGAGAGGCTTTTGAATCCACGCATGGAAAGTTCTCTGAGGCGGTTTTGACTCAAGGGATCGGACACCTGCTGGAGCCCTGTGATCCGATCGTCTGGTTGAACAAACGAAACAAAGAAAATGAATTTTTAATTCCTCATCTGATCTTTCCTACGCAGACACAGCAATAAAAAAAAGGAGGGCAGAGAGTGGAGAGTGTTTGCATCATTTCCTCTGTCGTTTTTCACGCTGTGGCAGCACATTCCAAATATTTTCACTCTGAACACATTCCTCTTTTACAAATAGTTTTACTCTGTTTTTGTAAAAGCAGAAGAATCATTCCCCAAGTAGCAGGTTTCACATAAATCTGACTTGTTTCAGTTATACTGAGGGGAAAAAGGAATAAATCGGGTTTAAGCTCAGAGAATGTTCCTCCTGCTTTCTTCTGACAGTGACAAAACGTCTGACAGTCTCAGGCTGTGGAGAGCAAAAGAATTTGAGTTTAGGAGTAAAAACGGTGTCTTTTGGCACATTCTTTCGCCTAATTCCTGCCTGCAAGACAATTTTGATTGGTCGGGGTAGAAGTGGCGTGCCTGGCAACCATCATCCCATTGGCTGAGAGGCCATTAATGGGCCAGTTGGCCGCTGTGGCTGCAGCCTGAGCCCTCAGTGTTATCTGTGACTACAGAGGGCAGTCAGACGTGGCAGGAGATGGAGTGTGTAGATTTACCCCAGTGGAAAACTACTTCTACTGGCTTCACACACACACACATGCAGTACCAACACCCACATGCACACACACCTACAGTTCAAAGCCTGTGGGGAATTTCATTGAACACAAGGAGCAGTAGAATTCCATCACACATGCCAGGGGTTTCATGCCAAATTACCCTTTAATGGGATATTAAATGGCAGGAATCTGGCTCGATGTTTTCCTTCTCGCTCCGTACCAGATTTCGCCCCGTCCGATATAATACAGATCATTATACGCTAAATGGCTCCAAACGTTTCTGTGGATGGAGACTGAGAGATCTCGGTCAGACGTTTTACACGAGGTTGACAGAGGTGCATTTTCTCAGGTTTGCTCCTTCATGCACTCTGGTTACAGCTGGCTGAAGAAACCCGATGGTAAACGTGAAACGCCTGCCAGAGAGCCCACTGATGTGGAAAAGCATTGATGGGTGAAAGCACATCCACGGCCACCAGCACGTGTCCAAAAAGTGAAACTCATGAGTAAAGAATAGTTTGGAACGGACGAGATGTTCACAACATTTCAGCCTTTTTTTTTTCTCTTTTTCATGCTTTTAAACAAATGTAAGAATATCAATGTGCCTTTTTGATTTTTAACGAGTAAGCAAGCGGTAGTTGATTCTTTCTGTGTCCAGGTTCATGGGATGCAAAAATTGCACCACTACCTGCGCTAACCATGTTTAGCAAGGATGACGACCACTGCAAGAGAGCTCAGCACCTCACTTTAAAACCCTTTACAGATGACATATTGGTTTTAAAATCGCTCTGCATTTAAGCATTTCTCAAATTCAAACTGAAAAAAAACTTTATTTGTCCCCAAGGGGCAATTAAAGGCACACTGAGCATCAAGTAAACAATGAAAACACTAACAACTGTAAACAAAGGACAAGAAAAATAGACAGCACAGATTCAGTCATTGCGCATAAAGTTTAGGCTAATGTTTAAAATGAAAAACATACTGAATCCATGAAAATAAACAATGGAAAATACTACTTTGTGAAATCCTGAAATACTGAAAATTTTAAGTACCGGGGACCAGCACAATCAGTGCAGAATGGTATGAAGTCAAGTGCAATAAAGATTAGCGAATGCAGGTAGCCTGAGGTAGGTTTATTACTGGTGCAAATAGCATTCAGTTATGAGTAAAAGGGCAGTGAGGAGTAGCATAGATTTGGGCACAAAGGCGGTCTTTCCCCTCTGATTTTTGCAGGAGGGGCAGTGAAGCCAAAGCGACGTACAACACAAGCAAGAATTTAGACAGAAGGGAAGACCTTATTAGTTTGACAAAGTACTACAAATTATTTGGCTGCAGGTGCTGCCATTAAGTGCAACATTTTTTTTGTAGAGTAATGTAGCCATAACTAACCACATTTAAATGCTGCAAATATATAATTTAACCTTCAACAACATTTACTGATCAGTGCTAAATATTCACTAAGAGCTGGGTCTGAGACCTTCTGACTCATTCTACCCCTGAGGACAAAGAGGAGAAGGGTCAGATTAAATGCCTAAGTGTTCCCTGAACAGATGAGTCTTCAGTCATCTCTTAAAGTAGAGAGGGACTCTGTGGGTCATATAGAGTTAGGTAAATCATTCCACCATTTGGGAACAACAGAGAAGAATCTGGCTAAAGATTTGGAGCCGCACTGAGCTGGGAGCACCAGGCGTCTTTCACAAACAAAGCATAGTGGGTGAGAAGGAACTTAAAACAGTAAGAGTTCATTTGGATTCCTAAAATAGAGACAAACTGAGTTCTTAACATGATGAATGCAGAAAATAAAATGAAAAAATGCCAAAAATGAGGAGATACGATAAAATTTATTTAACATTACACAGCCATCTTACAGATCATCTGACCGTCTTAAATACTTAATTCTGATTGGCCAAACCCTCATAACAGAGGGGTCAGAATCTTGTCTCATTCTGGTATCATCCTGTTTAGTATGATCAGCCTCTCACTACACATTATCACATTAAAAACCAATGAGATGTATAGGACTTTTTTAAGTTTTGCTTTTGTTTTCTCATTACAATCTTTTGTCCCATGGTTGCACTTCATTAAAAGTCACAGAAACACAAAATTGGGAATACATCTTCTTTAGGAAGGTGTGACTGAGTAAACCAGATTTCTCTTGAATCCATCAAACACATGCTGATTTATTTCCCTCCAAAACCCCAAAATGTAAACATCGTAGTGTTGGCCAGTTAACTGTCATTTCACCAAACTCAGAAGGATTCTTTAATCTATAGAAAAAGAATAGAAACACAAAATTTAACATAAGTTTCTCAAGATCAATACAGACCAAATCAAAAAACTAACATGTGGTATGTACTTTTATAAAGTGTTGGCAGGTTGTACATTTGACCTGATGACGGGATCAGTAAAAGGTGAGGAACTTCCAGTGTCATTAAAAGAAATATTAAAGGGAACAAGGGTATCTGCCAGGGCTGAAATACCATGTTTATTTTAAAAATTCTTGGCCATGCAAAGCAGCAAAGTCACCTTTATTTGACAGCACCAAAGTGACTTATTTGTAAGTCAGGTGCTTTTAAAAACACAGGGTTCTTAGAAATACATTCAGTGAAATCAGCAGCGTTTTACCGCTGTCGCTAAGGGCTTTTCAAATTAGGTCACAGCTCGTGCCAGACAGTTATTGAATCCTGGAGAAATCAGAGGGCCCTGGGGAGGATTGGATTGGTCCAGGTAAAAGGAAGAAAAGTAACCTTAATGTGGAAAAAAAAGAATGTTTGGATTTCTCGTCGAAGGGTAGAAAGGTTGGGAGATCGGATCTGATAAAAGTATATTTCTATCATGGCTGTTTTCATATTTCCTCTAACAAGATACACCTAACTGAATTTCCTTTACCATTAATGTGTCTCTTGTTTCCTCTCTAAAGAGGAGCCCAACTGTGAGGATTTATACAGCAGCGTCGTTGAGGGATGGGAGCTGTTGTGTCTGACTTGAGATGTGGAGTTTGGTGACTGATGTGTGGTGCTGGTGTAATTGACTGTAAACCACAGAGGAGTGGGGAAGACAATGCTTGACACAAGGCCTCTCTGTGACAATGAGCCACTCCCGGACAGTGATAAATGAGGATTCATCTTCAGAGGAATCCAGAGATGTGGACAGACTGGCGGAGATCTGCTCTTTCCACAGTTTAATAGGAAAGGGAAGACAGAGAAAAGGAGGAGTGGGTTAGGGATGTTGTTCCAAGACGGCTGCTTTTGCCAAAACTCACTTGGTTCAGGTTGGACTCCAGAAATCAGGGACAAAAAGAGGAGAAGGAGGCTCTTGTTCCATCAAGATCAGAAGTTGAGTTTCTCCAGCAGAGGCCTGCCGGGAGAGGAAGACAGCATGGTGGCTGTGACTAAGAGACAGAGATTGTGGTTGGAAGAAATGAGACGTGTGCGTTCTTGAGTTTCCTCTCACAAAGATAGGGAGAAAAGGGAAATCCGCCAGACTGAGGTCAGTTGACTAGACCTCACTTTATTACAGGGCTGTTTTAAGAATAGAGCTCAGATTTAGGGATTGTGTTAAATTACAGCTGCGCTGATCGGAGCATTAAAAGTTAACAGGCATATTTGTTCATATTTTTGCACCTGCTTCAGGTTGTGTCTGGCCATGCAACTGTTTTCCTTTGAATATCTGCCCGTGAAACTTCTTCCCCTCTCATTAGGATAATAAAGATTTTAATTTGTGCTCATCTGAACATTTTAAAGTTTCATTTATTAAATATTATGCAGGAATATGACTTTCCAGGAGCAGATTTTAAGAGACCTGGCAGCTTCTTTCCCTGTGATTGAGCCAACCAGCTAACCATATAAAGAGTACTTCATACCATGATTATTCCAATCATTTTAAATATGGACTTCCTCTAAAGTTAGGCATTTTCATTTCACAATAAGTGCTCACTTATCTGTTACATAATGTGCTTTACTTGGTTTGTGAAAAATACAGAATGCCACTTATGAAACATAGGCTGCTCACTTAACTTGCATGTGTCATGTCCCTTAAAGCTCCCGTGAGGAACTTTGACTTGTGTCATTTTTTGGCGCCCCCAGTGGATAAAGCATCAAATTTGCATGTGAAGGTGGCCAAAGGAATAACATCATTCTGCATTATTTCTACTACCAAACCTTTTACAATCAGGCTTTGGAAGAACTAAGGCTGTTTTTTGAAAAGTCTCATCTGAAATCTCTTTCTTATCAGCTGTACTCAACAGGTGTTATAAATTACAGAAAAATGATAGAAAAATCAGCTCCAGCAGGCATTTTTATTCCCACTGAAAAGTTCCTTAAAACAGTCAACCTAGATGTATTTTTGACCGTCTTTCAAGGGTAACCCATCTGGAGCCAGAGCCCACATCAGGATCAGCTGGTTTGCAGTTTTGACATCCTGCCACAGAAACTGAATTCACCTATAGCTGACCCTCTCAGGTTACAGCCCATAGCGATGCAGCGTCATGTGTCAGTTTGAGGCACACAAATGTACCAATGGTGTTGGTTTGTCTTCCTTTTTTTTTTTAGCTGGTAGCACTTCTTTCTCTGACTGACCTGTGAACCACTTCAGTTCAGCACTCTGAATGCAAAAATGCCCCCAGTGTGGCCATCACATGGTTTTGGTTCTGCGCTCAAACAACTTTTCACTATATTCTATAACTCCATAAGATCCACAGAGTCTTTTTCTACTTTAAGAGATGTCTGAAGACTCAACTGTTCAGGGAACACTTAATCTGCCACCAAGCATTTCAGCGGTTTGGCTCAGCATTTTGTGACATTTCTATTGATTCCCATTTATCCCGGGGCAGGTCCAAGGTTAGGGTGTCAGAAATACTGATCCGACCCCAGAAAGTAGAGCTAGAAGCAATGCAGTCCATTAATTGCTCAAAAAAATCCATCTCAAGAATCGTGCGATAGCAGTTGCTAAAATTCTCTTCATGGCTCACTGTCTTCTCTGAAACAAGACTTGATTGCTCTTTGTAACAAACAGCCACATGCCAATCACAAAGAAGACAAATAACTGGGTGTCTTCCGTTGTCGCTCTTTGTTTACTGTGTCGAGTTTTTCTTCCTTGTTGGATGTATGAGCAAGATACACTGTGCGTGCTGCTATAGCAGTG
This sequence comes from Halichoeres trimaculatus, assembly GCF_033239565.1. Taxonomy (NCBI): domain Eukaryota; kingdom Metazoa; phylum Chordata; class Actinopteri; order Labriformes; family Labridae; genus Halichoeres; species Halichoeres trimaculatus. The sequence continues at coordinate 24,733,531 of NW_027437196.1, read as the reverse complement.
TTTCCCATTAATTAATGAGACTGTGGCGGCCCGCCACAGTCTCATTTGGCCCCGCCACAGTCTCATATGGAGAAAAAAATACGATCCGTCACTCGGTCAGATCATTGCACAGCTGTAATTTCCTACCGCACATAAACAAGCAAGAACAAGAGTGCGCGCGCACTGGTCACGCTCATACACGTCGCTGATACGTTTGACGCAAACCAGATTCCAGAGACACTGGAGCGGGGCGTCTGACTCTGAGGTACGTGCAACGTTTTTTTTGGGCATTAGCGCTCATGCTAACTGCAGCCGTGGCCACAGTAGCTCACTGCGCTGTCTGCCTCCCTTCACTGGAAGAGGACCGGCTGCACAGCGCACGTCTCGGTTCCAGAGTTTCAGTGACGAGAGAGACCACACTGTTTTAATATCATAGCGCATTCAGAGTCAGTGCAGGCACACAGTACAATCACCTGTTACCATCCCAACGAGCTGACGCGGCTTATTATTTCAAAGTCTCCTCTCCTGGGGCCTCATTTTTTACAGCGTGTAAAAGTCCTCTTAAGTTTCACTGACGACGAAAAGGCAAAACGTGCATACGACCAAAATATATACACTCTATTCAGATCTATCAAACTCTGTGTACACACGGCTGCACGCTATTCCCTGTGATAAACCACACCGCGCCGAGAACAGCGTAAATGCGGTGACGTGAACACACCTCTTTTCCCGCCTTCAGCACGCCCGAACATAACCATATATGGTCAATGCAAATGTTGTGGCTACTTAATACGTGCATATTAAGTAGCCATGTGCGCTGTGGGATTTTACAGTGACATCAGCGTAAGACGGTGAACATAACATACGGAGAGAGCATGGAAGAAGCTGAATTTATCTCAAAGCCAGATACACAGCAATATCAGGAAATATCAGTCAGAAAATGATCTTGCATTGATTTAGGCTACATTTTGTAATGAAGTGGGCCTCAGCAAATTTAGGCATCTTTATTTATTTAGACTATTTTCTGCAGTCACTGTAGAAAAAAAATGATGAAAACACAACAGTCCTAAATCCAGATAAGGGAGCAGAGAGAAGAAGAATAACGGTAGGCTACAGTCTCAGTAGCCTGATAACGGATCACAGATCATGGAAATAGTGTAAATAACCTGTTGTTGAAATGCTGTTCAGTAAATTTTTCAAAATATTGTGAGTAAGTGAGTTTTTGGTTTTGTTTCTGAATCAAATTTAAAATATTTCTGATATGCCTTTGTAAGTTCTTATTTATCAGCGTACGTTCATGTCCATAGTCCCAAACTGCACTTACTGTAAGGGCGATACATCACGCTTAAAATCGTACACACACATTAAAACCGCCGAGGGTCAGCGACTCTGCCACCACAGTCTCTTAAAATCCTGTGGGAAACACTGTATAGGGTTACACTTAGTGGCTATCTTAATCCGGCTTACACACTGCCAACCAATGGGGGCACTGTTAGCTGTGGAAACACAACCAGGATCAAGCTTTACGAAGCCAACCTGTACCAAATTGTACTGATCCATACTGGACCACTCGGTGAAAACAAGGCTATAGGCTCATCATCTGACTCTTCTTCTTTGGGGCAGAATGATTCAGAAGGTCTCAGACCCAGCTCTCTGTGAATATTTAGCTCTGATTATTGAACGTTAATGAACAACAACAGTGTTGTTGTTGCTGAATTATTAGTTGAGATCACATTATTTAAAGGAAAACTGGCACTTCTTCTGGCACTAGAGCACTTTTTTGCACTTGTAAAGTTTTCCCTCCAGTCTAAATTCTTGCTTGTGTTGCACATGGCTTTGGACAAAAGCATCTGCTAAATGAAATGGTAGAATTGTAGATGAATAACTCCACTCTTTTGAAATACTTATAGTCACCCTTTATCACCAACCAATCAAAACCCGTAAGGGTTGGGTTGTCGACTTTGTCAACGACAATAGCGGAGGTTTGCACTGAGGAGAAACTAACTATACTTGCTTTAAGGGTACAAAGCTACTGTCAACTGTTATTACATTTTTATGTAAAGCAAATACAAGACAAAAAGTGCAACTTTAACCATACTGGACATTCAAAATTGAAGGAAGCATGATTGCCAAACTACAACTAGTGCAACCTTACAACACTAAGTGCTGAAGAGTCATGGTGTCATAATCCCACAAGTCAGGTTTTATGACTCTAACCAGTCAGGAGCTCCAAATGTTTTGGCTTCACTTTTGGGCAGGCATGTCGCCCATCTTTTTTAGACTAACCTGCATGAGCAGAGGAGTTTCCTTTCATCTTATCCCCAATTTCTGATCAGACTGCATGAACTGCATGTCATGTAGCAGCAAGTAGATGATGCAGGTTCACATGACTCACATGACAGCGAACAGCTTGCCATCAACAAACATGGGTCAGTTAGGTGTTTGCTTTTGGTCTCTTCAGGATCTACCGTGATTCAGCATTTTTCTCTGACTGTCAAACATTATAAACTGACCCCGGAAGACTGTAGACAAAGTGTACCAGCTGGGTCAGAGAGAGTTGTTCAGGTAAGGATTGTTATCAACCTTCTGAAAAACCCCTAAATGTTTGGGAGATACCACCTCTTTATTGTTCACAGACTGTGTTTAAATGAGTTTGGGGCCTCCATCACATGACTGAAGTCATCTTTGTTCTCTGTCTGTGAAATGTGGAGTCTCCAGTGATGTGTTGAGAGGACTGTGAAGTGTCTTTTTGGGTGTGGCTGCTCTGATGGTGGGAACGACAAGCAGCTGGCAGAGGTGAGGGAATATCCTGGCACTGAGCAGCTTCATGCAATGGAAAGGTGGATGAGAAGACAGAGAGGGGGAAGGAAAGAAAGGAAAAAATCAAAATGATGGTGGATCTCTGTCTTTGGACGCTGGGATATTGGCTTCCGACCACTAAACAGAGGCTGGGTGCGAGGCAAACAGAGAGAGGACGGCAGCAGAGTGAGACAGTGTTCATCCTGCGGGGATGTGTTAACAGACAAACATCGGCACAGACACTAAATACACAACTCCCTAACATAGAAGTGGAGGAGTGTGGAATAATGTGCTCCCTCAACTTGATCGTTTTAAAATCCACAGCACGACACGGCTCTCACACAACCAGGTCTTCAGATTCCCAGCTGCCTGCCTAGTCAGGGAAACGGAGCCGCAGTGCCCCGCTCCGTATAAAACACACAAATTGTTTCCATTTTAAAAAACCGAGCTGTGTCTAGAACAATAGGCTGCCATTGTGTGTTCCCACGGGTTGAAGGAGAGCAGAGGGAGGTTTAATGAGAGAGCAGAGGTGTGACCCAGCGAGGACACAGAACACACACACACACACAGAAATCCCCAAAGAGTGTGAGAGGCCTGTTCAACCAACCACTGTGAAGAATTGCAACATAATGATGCAGTGAGCGAAGCGCTAACGTATCATTTGGCCTCCAGATCCCAAAAGAAAAGAGATATTTTTGGGCACATGAAAACACTTAAAAATCTGAATAATGTTTACTTGCGGGTTTTGTTTTTTCTTCCTTAATGTGAGTGTGTTTAACGTACCGCAAACAGCAGCGGTTCTTCTCCAGCGATCGCACTCGGAAAGCTGTGATGTAATAGTCTAACTTTGGAAAATACGCCACGGCTTGTCCCTTTTTATTACCTGTTGTGTAAAAGCAGTGATAAGTGACTCTTCTGGGTCTCTGGTGTCATAAAGTCAGTATCTGGAGTATGAGCGCACTCAGGGTTTCCCCAGGAAAGTCGTCAGGCACGGTGGTTAGAGTCTGGACAAGTGACAACAGTCGAGGGATAAAGAAGTAGTCATTTTGGACAGTTTCATGAGTTTGGTGAGTTTTTAGGCTTTTTAACAATAACTTGGGTATTTAAGGCTCTGACCTCTTATCTTTTTGTTAAATTCGTCCTGCACGTGTGCAATAAGGGATCTTTAAAGACAAAAATCTCAGACACACTCAGATGTTGGGACATTCCAGTCAATACAGTTGTTGATCATTTGAAGTGAAATTTCGACTCAAGCTTGTCTAAAAAGTAAAAGAACATACTGCTGTGTAATGCCATCTGTTAGCATCTGGGTTTTGAAAGCTTTTTGCTGGAGCCACATCCCTGTAGTGGTGGATGACTGGCATTCAGAGTCTATAACAATTAGATTTAAAGAATCTGTTTAGCAGGTAACAAATTATTTCTGATACAGCTACATTTGTCAAATGTTTGGCTGACAATAAAAACAGATCTTTTGTCAAAGATATCACCTATGGAGACTGTTAACTGTAAGAAACGTAAAATAAAATTAAAAAGAAAAGTTAGAAGATGTAGTTAAGTAGCTTGTATTATTTCCCTCAGCTTCAAATGAAATTGAAATCAATATCAAGCTTTGTGATTCAACAACAGCACAGCCCTTTATGGACACCCATTGAAATACTTTCAACCACAGAGTGTTACTAAAGGCCATAACAAGACTTGACTTTTGTGACATTTTTCAAAACCTTTCATTTTGTAGTGAGTGTAAAAGTTACCAAATATAGTTTCTTGCTGATAAAAGGTTAAAACATCTCACAGATTAGCCTCTCAGTAGGTCTGAGTACTGAGTTTAGGTTCTTTTGTGGCACTGACTGAAATGCTTATTGTGCCAAGTTTCAAAATACCCCTTGTCTTTCAGTACCAAAAGTGTTAATAACATGATCAAGATCTGATAACACCATGACTGATTGGATATAACGTTACATCAGTGGCGTTATCTCTTTTTTTCAGACTGTGGCTGTGATTCAATGAAAATACTCCTTTTAACAGTTTCAATAATTCTGTGTTTCGCCACTGTCATCTCTTCCTTATTTCTCTCCTCTAGTAATTGAGCATTTTACGATGTGTTAAACAGCGCCTTCCTAAATGTTCTGTGGCAAATGAGTCTTGAAAAGAGAATGATTAACCACCAGATGAAGCTGCGGTCATGACACTGCTCACCTGTGATTGGCCAAGACTGTGTCAAGGGAAGGGAAGCCACCTCGTCTTTGGCCTCAAACCAATCAAATCACAGTATCGTCATCATCAATCCACTGAATGAAATCAGGGAGATTAGCACATTAGCAGTGTGCGTGAAGTGGACAGTTGTGTGTTTGAGTGGGTGGTTGAGTAAACTGATAAGATGTTTAAGCTAAGTCAAGAGGACAATGTACGTGTGTGAATGAGTGACTGAGGTTGGGAGAGTGAAAGGGCGTGTGTCGGCGCTCAAAGTGTCTGTTACATGACAAGCATATGTACGTAAAACGAGCGTTCTGGGCACTCACAGGTCATTCCATTACATGAAATAGCATTCAACAAGCTGCAACATAGTCTTTTATGTACCCCACTCCCTAAAAAACATACAGATTCGAGGCTCTGTCTCACTTGGCTTCCTCAAAAAAAATCCCCACACCACTGCGTCACATGTGGTTGCTGCATACGGGACAGTGTTGCCAACTTAAGCTACTTTTTCGCTATATTTAGCAACTTTTCAAACTCCTCAAGCAAGTTTTTTTTTTTTTTTTTTTTTTTTTTTTTTCAAAAAAGCGATTAGCAACAAATCTAGCGACTTTTCAGGAGTTTGGAGACAGGTGTTAAATCATGTGTTGGTCTCAGTTGCAAGAACAGTTGCTGCCCCATCGCTCACTGTCTGTTGTGAAGCAGCGGATGATGGAGCAGCAACCGTTCTTCTGCATTGGTGATTGTTTATTTTCTATGTTAGAAAATTGCTTGAGGTGGAAAAACATTAAAGCTGAAAAATGAAACTTTGAAAAGTAGAAAAAGTATTGTATTGTCAGGAACTGGTGTCAAAGTGGTACATGCAGCTGTATCAAAATTTTTTGATTGATACCCAGCCCTACCTCGTAGTAAAGGTACCAGGTAGTTTTCATGATACCAGTGAGGGTCCACTTGTCTTGCAGTCAGCAGTAAATCATATGCCCATCAAGCCAACACACACACACACACACAAAGAAAAAAAACATTTAAAAAGATTAAAATCATTGGAGAAAAAATGTAAGTAAAAACAAAAGACACACAATAGACTCCAACACAGATTTAGACACATGTAGTCAGTCAGAAAGCCAGCAGCTGCTAAAACAGATCGGTTTGTTGAGTCTCTTTGTCTTTACTTTGTACAAGCATGTTAAGTTACCAGGACTTCATATGCAGTTTTTCCACACACCTCAACAACGCTCTGCAGTCTGGTTAGATCAATGCTGAGAATACCAGAAAAATTTACATAGATAAAAACAATAAATAATCAAGTGTTTCCAATTGAAATGTGTCGGATTTAATCCAATTAAGTCCTTAAACTTTATTTAAAAGTGTGAAAAAAATCCTGACTAGATTACACTTTTACTGCAGACTTTTCTCTTGCAACTGTAAAAATTATTAAAGGCAGTCCAAACACAAGCACTGACTCCTTTGTTATTGCTCATGAGCACTTGGGCTTGTGGTCTTAGTTTAAAGGGGCTGCCCTCGAGGTTGGATCATGACGAACCCTGCAGAGTTATGGTTTCTGCTGTGGGCTTTCTGAGGTTAGGAGTGTCAGGTGGATCTGCTGTTTAACCACATCGTTTCTTGTTTGTAGTTTTAAAAAACATAATTATTACTCAAAGGTTTCAAATTAGGCGGCTGTAGGTCAGGCCAAAAGCCGCCTTAACTCGGGGAAACCCTGGCGCTGCTCCTCCGATGATGTCACTCTCCCCTTTTAAATCTGGTGTGATGATCGTTTCCTTGCGATCATCTGTTGTCACGCCAATTCCCAATTCCTGGTCTTTTTTAGTTTGTCCGTGACACCCTGGCAGTCACGCCCTCACGCACACACATCAGGAAGACACTCGCACGCTCGCCATGACAACATATTTACTTCTCCGTCGAGACGATCTTCCCATTTTGGCTGATTTACTGGGGCCCTGATTACACTGTGTTTACTGGCACTCGTAAACACAATGACAACCTGGCAGCACTTAAGCATCTTGAAACACTGTTATTATTTCCCCATCTAACTAGAAGACACAAAGCGGAGTCCTCCGCGCTGGATGTTGGTTATCTGCCCTGACCGCAGCCACACCAGCGTGTCATCTGCCGGGCAGACGGAGAAAAAACACAGAAGAAGAAGAAACAGAGAGGGTGGGAGAGTCGTTTTTGGGCAGCAGATTGCTATCTGTCTGGCTCCGTCACTGTGTGTATGTTCTATTTAATAGTGGAAGAGCTAATTATTCAATATTTTCTTAAGTGATGAAAGTGTTGTCAAGACAAACGGAGAAGGCATTAAATTCACAGCGTGTATGATGTCTTTGGCCGGCTGAGTGGAACTGACAGTTTGGTGCTTTGGAGCCTCAGACTCAGACTTATTCACCACCCGTAGAGACAGAGAGAGAGGCAGAAAAATGGCAGGGAGGGGTGATATAAAAGATGTGTTGGCAGAGTGAGAGGCAGTGCAGTGCCAAGGCAATCCCTAACTTCATTTACAGACTGTTCCGGACATTATAAAAGGCCTCACCATCACAAGAAAGGTTTAGAGAAATGGAAGATCTGGAAGCTTCGACATGTGAGTGGTTGCTCTGTGCTGCACCTCGTAATCCAGCCTGAGACTTGGTTTGAGTGTCAAAGATGGCACCAGCAGACAATCCCTTGGAGCATTGCTTGTTTTTGATCGGTGCAACCCAAGAGAAGTTTGTGAAAAGTTAACATCCATGCAGTTGCATCTGCAAAAGTCAGACACCAACATTTTATCCAGTCATCTGTTTCCTGTCTGAAAATCCAAGATGGTGCTGCAGATTTGAATCCAACAAGTTTGCAAAGTTGCATCTAAATGATGAAATTATCCTGCAGCACAAGTTTGATATCTTAAAAATAAATTTGTATTTTAATTAGTTTTGTGACTTTATCACCTCACCAGTGACTTGAAATAAAGAAAACATGTTAAGTTAAAGTGTTAACAGGATTTCTAACCATACACCTCTGGAGAACTAACAGCGTATGCCCTGTTTTTGATGTCAGGACACTACATTTTCTGTCCAGCATTGAGCTTTGACTCACCTGACCTGCTGACTGTAAGTCCTGACTCATCCTCAGATCTTACCGTCTGCTCGAGAAATCAAAGCGGCTGTGTGATGAAGCGATGACGTGTTCTCATCCTGACCTGAAGTTGCACGGATCAGCAGCGAGCACATTGTTGAGTCTGCAACAAAACTCTGCTTCTCATCTGGTGCTTGAAGAAAAATCAGCTTAGCTCATTTCCTTACTTTAACAATCAGGTTCGAGTGTGTCGATTTAGTGTGTGTGTGTGTGTTTTGCAATAATCCTCTTAATCTGGTCAGAGTAAAAGCGTTTCGCCTTCTGTCCAGTGACGTACTGTTTGACTCAACTTTCTGTGTTGTTTTCATGTCCAAACTCACAGCTGGTGACTGTGAACGGATCAGTTCTTTTGCTTTTTTTGGAACAAAACTAGAGTTGGAAAGTGGTTGTAACTCACTGGCTTTATCTGTTGTTTTCCACCACATTATCTGGTCTTGTTTAGCAATTACAAACCAGTTTATTGTCCACTTGAGTGAAGGACTAACTTTCTTTTCACAACACTTGACAGCAGCTCCTTTGAGACAGTCTGTAAACCTTTTATCCCTGAGATCAGTGTACTGTCAAGATGAAACACATTTTATGTGAGGATTCAGCCCATAAACATGTTTAAAGATCAAAAATTGGCTAAGGATGTACCACGTTTGTTTTCACTCAAAGTACATTTTACATTATTTAAACAAATGTTTAACTCCTGTACAATGATTACAGATACTTCTGGATTGCGAAGGTAAGAAAAATCTCAGAAAACAGTCAACAAAAAACACAGTTATTAAACACAGGGTTAGAGCCTGCAGATAAATTGGTTTACCAAGTGTGGGCTACCACTAGCAGAGCTAGCAGCCCCCTCCTTGCAGGTTAACTAACTCTAACAGCTGAAATACACCAGATCCTTCTCCAGTCCGCTCTATCACGGCATTGGATTTCTGTTGCATTCTAGGTTCGTCTAGCTTGGCAGGACATTGGTTGTATGTAGCCACCCTATTTTTGCTGGATGCCAGAGCTGTGTTGCTTAAATTCCATATATGGAAGATTGAGCGGGAACTTGTACAAGAACTAACTGAAAACACCCAGTGACTTTCAAAATAAAACAAACTGTGTCAAAATCAGTTCGTATCTATCTTGACTACAACAACAAACAGACATAATGAGCAGAGCCAGACCAGAAGTCAACAGGTTTGAGGTTACTCAGCCCAACATGACTGAAGAGAGACTTATCAATGGAGTCGAAAGAGCAGGAACTCCTCAGTCTGTGACTCCAGCTGTCCGTCAGTCATGCAGCTTGTTGGACTGAAGTTGCCATCTTTTGCCTGTGCTTATTTTCATCTGTGTGGTAGAGCATAACTGAAGCTATAGCACCAGCTAGTGGTTGGATGGCTTAACTACAGCTCAGACACAACATGTAACCAGTGTTCTCGGCATATAGTGATAAAAATAGGAATAAGTCTTCAACTGGCAAATGATGGTGCTAACTATAGCAGTTGATAACATGTTTTCTGTGAGCAGCACATCCCTGACAAGCACTTGGTTGCTAAATGCCAAAACATAAATGCGAAACATAAATCCTTAAAAACTGAATATTGAGATTTTTTCCACTCTTTTTGGAAACAGGTTTACACAACTGACTAGTAACTAAGAGCTCAAGAGTCAGCAATTAAATTGACTAACATGGCGGTGGTGTATATAGATATATTTTCAAACCCTAAGAAAGCAAGCATTAGCCCCTTTTATAAAGAACGTAGGACTGCTCCTTTAAATTCCCATCCCTTTCTAATCTGTTGTGTTGTTTTAAACACTTAACTCAATTGTTTTTATAGTTATGGAAACATTGTGAAGCCTCAGATGCTTTTGGCAGCAGGCTACGTTGGTGATGTAAGATTTGACACTTATTCTAAGTCATTTTTGGTAAGACCACCGACTGAATGCCTGAAACTTCAATCTCATATCAAAGGCTGTGTGTGTACACGCGCATGTGTGTGTGTGTGTGTGTATGTGTGTGTGTTTATTTGTCTGCCTAATTCAGCCCAGCCCTCACTTTGTGCAACAGAGCCTGCCTTGTTTATTGTTGTATGTTGCTAACAACAGCACCAGATGGAAATGATGATAGCAAACCTCTCTCCTCCAAAGTCATCTCAACAGGTGTAACCTCACTCCTGCTCTAATTTTCCCTCATTTTTACCAAGTTTTCTTTGAGCTACTCAAAGTTTTTTCTTCATCCATCTTTAGCAGCCCTCCTGTCTTTTACCCTGTGGTGACATGTGTGAGTCTGTATTTTTGACTTTCAGCACGCTCCTAAAAAACATCCCACTCTGTAGCTTTTGCCTGCGGTGGCCTGTGAAACCCTGCTGTCAGTGCAGCCTAAAGGCAACAGCGAGGGAGGACCGGGTGTTCAGTAGCAAGAGAAGTAAAACAAAAAAGAAAAAAAAAAGAACTAGAAAATTTTGAAAGCTACTCAGTGATTTATTGAGGATTTATTGAGTCTTTGGCGCTGCTCTTGTTTTCAAAAATCTGACTTTTAGATGTTTTAGGCACAGAGCTTTGGAAACTGAGTTTTTGTATGCAGTGGTGCATTTCCAGGTCTTAGGGTCCTGGGTTCCCCGAGGGGCAGAGCCCGGTGCCTGCTCCAGAAGTTGGTTGAGAGATTGGCGTGGCGCTCTTAAAGTTCTGCATCCACACCTTCGCCACCTGCCAGAGACCTTTACAAAACACCGTTCTGAATGTTTCTGAATGGAGCGTGTGGACACAGGCTGCCTCACACACACACACTGGAAACACTTAAGGCTGTGGATGGAAAGACTCGCACACACTGTAGTTCACAGCCCACAGAAAGTCCACAACACACAAAGAGACACTTTCTTCTGTTGTCGTTGATGTGGCTGGTACTGACCTTCATGCTGCTGCCACCAACTGATCTATACGCCTAACACCGCAGCAGTAAAAACTAACCTAATATATTTTGGGGGGACATAAAACACACTTAGAGACAGTGTAATGTTCCTGTAATTACAGAGCTGTGATTATGGAGGATGGTGCTTATTTTTAATCAGGAACAATCTGCTCCTGAGCATCGGCTAAAATAAAGAGAGGAGCTGGAGAGGAGGGCTAAACAGAGAATAGGAGACGAGGACAAGATGGATAACATCACAGGCTTTGACATAATAAAAGAAGACAAAGCACACTCTCAGACTTCATTAAAACATGGAGGAGAAACATTTGTCTTGGCTGGCCGGCTGAACAATGCTTACTCTCCAGTACCTGGATCAGAAAACGTGAAGGCAAATTGCAGCGAGGAGAGAACAAGTGGAGGACAGAGGCTCAGGGACTTAAGGAATATCAATAGAGGGAAAAGAGCTCCGCTGATAAAGCACGATAAAGGCCGGGAGAGAGATAGGACAGCAGGGAGTTGTGGTCAGACGAGAATGTGAGGATTTAATTGCTTCGCTTTGACGCACTCAAACCTAAGATCTCTTTCTGTGGTTTGTACGTCTGGGTTATCATGTCCTCATCTCCTTCTCACACGTGCACTCGCATTCCTCCCTCTTTCTGTCAGGAACCATCAACGGTAGAAAACTGTGCATAGTGAAGTCTGTCTCTCTCTGTGGAATATACCTATTACAGAGCGAATGGAAAACTACAGGAAATTTCATAATCAGGCCATTATTAGCCCGAGGCCTTGCAAACTCGGCACGGGTCAGACTAAAGGGGAACATTTTTGGAAAACAAGGGAGGAACAAAGTAATACATTGGGGATAATTAGGTGCTTATTGCAGCTTGAACACTGGATCCAGGTCTTTGGAAACTGAACGGAGGGCTTAGGCGAGGGTAGAGGTGACAAAGCAGAATGGTAAAAACCTTTTGTCTCTTTTCCCCAACACCCAGAGGAGCTTGGCTGTCTGTCTCTGCGGCTGTCTGCAACAATGCAAAAAAACCTGAACACAATGTCCTCGTGCAACCTTTTCCAGTCCCTTCTTACAATCACGGCAGTGAAACTCAAGCGAAAATGACGGGTGCAGATTTTCATTAGCAGCAGGGAACCGTCAGAAACGCCTGTCGACGGGTGTGTTGCGGTGACGGTGGCGCAAGGGACGGCTCGTTAAAACAGCAGCTCAGGTTTTCACATTTGCTTTACTGGAAAATGTGGCGCAGGGAGGTGTGCAGGGGACGCGCTGTTCCTGGGTGCTGTTTGTGGTGTGACATCTGCAAGACTGAAGGAAGAAAGTCAGAGCAGGAAAATGAGAAAAAGGCCCAAGTGACATCTTCAGGCTTCAGTGACGATACACAGACAATTGTACTTGACTCTTAAACTGATGATTCATTAAGTCTGATTAAAAACTGTTCCTTTGTAAACCCATGGAGAAAGTGAGCACACTATAAGAGCTTAAAGAGATGAGTGAAGAAAAAAGTATCTTAATCACCATAGTCCTTATAATTGCATGTGTTCAATCACATCCTTAAAAATATATGTTAACAAATAATGACACATTATGTTGGCCCTTTAAAATAAACTAAATTTTCAATATCTCACAGCTTTTAACAGGAGTGACGTTACTTTTGTTGCATTGATCACACATTGATCTGCATAAAAACTGAAATACATGCAAACTTTGTGCCTCCATCAACACAGCTGCTTCGTGATCATAAAATAACTATTTAAATGTAACTTTTTTGTGCAACTTATGCAGCTTCCACAGCTTCTTTCTGGTTTATAATCCTTCAAAATAAAAGCATTTATGGAGCGCAGATGGCCTGGCGGTTTGGGTAGCGCTCCATGAGGTTCGCCCTCATGCGGGCAGCCCGGGGTTCGAATCCAGCCTGTGGCCTCTTTCCTACATGACATTTCCCACTCTCACCCTGTTTCCAGCTCCATCTACTGTCCTCTCTACTATCTGATTAAAGGCCACAAAACGCCCCCAAAATAGGTTTTCAAAAATAAATTAATGAAAGCATTTACCATTGAACTATAACTTGCAGGAAACAATGAACTTCAGTCCAAAAGACACTATCAAAGTAAAACCAACAACAATAACAAACTGTTAGGGTTCTTTAAAGAATAAATAAAGGCTGGCACACATTCAAGATTCTTTAAAACTTCACACATTTAGAGGACAGATCGCACAAGATCTCTCTTCTGATCTTACAGTGTGTGGTGTGCACTCTCCAAACAAACATGATGAACAGGAAAAAGCAATGATGGCTGTTTTTGGCTTCTAGAACTTTGAAAAAAAAACACAAAGAAAGAAAAACAGTGAATGAAAAAGTCATGGAGTTGGAAGGGATATGGGCTGTATGCGAGTTAGTGGTGAGTAAAGTTGTCACAAGTATTACAGAATGATTTCTTACTTCCTCTTCGGTCAGTCAGCTGCGTCAGCTCGCGCCTGATTGGCTTTGCTCCAGCACACGTGACATTACTCGCTGTACCTGCTCGACTCCTCTCAGAGCGCCCCACACACTACAGGTATTTTAGTCGCAAATATTAAACATGTTCATTATCAATGATCTCTCCTCCGGAGGTCTTCTGAGCAGCTCCGACCAGAAAAAAATCACTCTCAACACACCTCACACTACAGGAAAATCACACTCAATGACATTTGCAAAGATCAGACAATCAGGCCTTTGCTTCCTTTGATCATGAGGAGGAGATCGGGACAGAAATTTGCCTGATTATCCTGTAGTGTGTACCCACATTAAGGGTTTTACTCTGATTGCTACTGGTGATCGGCCCTTACGTTGTATGCGTTCTTCTTGCACTACTATCACTCATTTGCACATTGCAGTTTTTTGCACTACTTGGTCGTAATTTTCCATTTTTGGTTTGAGCTCTGGACATTTGTTAGTAATTGTGTGTATGGGGTTTCTTATATTGTGTTTTTTTGTTTGTTATGTCTGAGTACTAGATTTTAAAATGGCTCTTAATCTTGTCTTTTGTGTTTTCCCACATTCACGAGACAAAAATAAGATTATGATTCTGAGAAACATTCTCAAAACGGTCATTTGTGTGGAATAAAGAGGATTCAGAGTGCTGATATTTGTCTTACAATGTTGTGGGTGAATCTTAAAAGTTGTGCAAAAAACAAAAGCCCAACTGTTGGAGCAAGGCCCCAGTGGACACTCAAGGAACTGCAATTTTCTTTTTGGCTTCACTTTTCAGCCCCAGAGGTTGCAGATTGATTTGTGCGTTAACTTCCCATTTGTGATCTTATACCATCCGTAATAATGAGTGATCGTGTGTAAACACTGAAGTAAGTAAAGAAACTTTGGGAGCCTGTGGTGCCTTAATTCAGCTGAAGCCCCTGCCCTCTAATTTTCTGTTCACATCCCTGCTCCCAAATGGAAATTTCTGGAGCGTGCACCTTCCCTTGAGGATTCTTAAATCAGCCAATCATCTGTACCTGAACTTCTCAAAAGCTCAGAGGGCCTTAGCTGTTTGTTTAGCCAACTTAAAAGAAGGCCTGGAGGCTGCACAAATCCAGACGCTCTGCTCTCTTTTAATGCCTCATGAACCGCCAAGCCTGTGTCATCACATCCACTGCCAGGCGAGGCCTACCTGGATCTGAACTCTGAACAGAAGACAGGTTCCTCTGCAGTAAACACACCGTTTGCCCTGAAGAGAAGTTTGCTTTCATTGTTTAATGACTCTGCTATTCCTCACTAATGTTTAACACATGACACAGATATCGCTCTGCGTTCAGGAGCACCAAAGATTGAGCAGACATTCATCTTTCTCTCAATGACTCACTGACTGCCCTCACATTCCCCCTCAAACCTTTTACGCTCAGTCATTTTCAATCTGATTTCCTCAGACAAGTCAATTACACCAGCCTGGGCCCATTTTTTTCTCTCTTTCAATTTTTTTTTTTTTTACAAAATATTAGCTAATGGAGTTTATGAGTCATAAGAAACATCTTTCAACCCAATCCTATTAGTCACCTTGTGTTTTGACGGCTTCTTGCAAAAATGTCCTTTCTGTCCAGCATCTGAGTGAGGAGAGAAAACAGAGCAGTGCACATACTGTACAAACCTCTAACACACACACACACAGATCTCCTGAGCCTGTACGTTCATTTATATTACAGTAATACTAATTGACTGTTGAGGATTAACCTTTTTTCTCCTTCTGTGCTTTCAGAAACCACAGAGCACGGATCCAGTAAATGTGACAAGTAAGCGACCTTCTCTTACCAGATTACATCCTCCGTTTGATTCATCACACGCTGAACCTGACCTCTAACTTCCCTGCTCTCTGTTTTGTGTTCCCCTCCGCATGTTTGCGCATTTGGCTGATCGTCAGCAGCAGCGGTGGCGTCGGTGCTGCGCAGAAAGAGAAGGTGAAGGGCAAAGACGAGACGTACTGGAGGGAGATCAACGCCGCCATGGCCTTGACCAACTTGGCGCAGGGGAAGGACAGCGCTTCTGGGACCACCAGCTGCATCATCCAGAAGTCCTCTCATATAGCAGAGATCAAGACTGTTAAAGTGCCTCTGGTGCAGAAATATTAGCCGCTGACGTCGTTCTCACATCTCTCTATGCAAAACCAGCAAACATTCCTGTTCCAGCGAAGTCGCTGGAGTCCAAATAAACTCCCTGATTCGAGAAGAAGGAGGTTGAAGAAGGAAGTGTGGAACAATAAGTGTACTCTTATTCTTTCTGGTGTCCAAAAAATGCAAAAAGAGGCCTTGAACACATTTTATTCGTGGCATGGTGTGTGACGGACGGGAGACGATCATGCAGTATTTCCTAAAACAAGACACTTTTGTAATGTTAACTTATTTTTGTGATTATTTTTTATTTCTTCTTTTCTATGTAACAAAGTTTGTATTTTGCCAAAGTGCCTTTGTTATTTCCAGATGAACATGCTGACTGTGGTCCATGCAGACTTTCAGATGCTGATGTGCCTCTCTTGCTAAGTTTAGAGTCGTGATTCAGGATTCATTTTGTGAATGGGACTCCTCCTCAGACTCGGCCTGTGCCTTCATGACTGAATGAGCTCACCGCCCGCTGAAGTGATGAACTCAAGCAGCACACTCACAGAAACACACCCTGCAGTATTTCCCTGAAGATGCCGTGCTTGTTTTGACTGGAGTGTTCATTTTGACGGTCGAACCGAACACTGTTTTGTCTCAGTCGGCCTCTCGCTGCTGGCAGGGCAACAATGACTGCTGCAGATAAGTTAGCAACAATGGATAAGCAGCCAGCGTTCTCCACCTTGTTCACATCTCAGCCTTGGATTTCATCAATCAGCGAAGGATTTCTGTCTTATCTGGGTGTTTAAGTTGCTGAAACGTGCACAAACGCTCAGCTGGACCCGGTGAAGTCACGCTCACTCACGCCGACGTAGATCTGTTTTAAACTTCAGTACAGTATCTGCTCTAACAGAATGCCATGACCTAAAAGGGATGTTTTTTGCTTTGCATTATCAGTGTTTTTTTTTTCTGTGGACATTTGTTGCCTTCTCACATGTTTGTGTTCAGAACAAGATAGTCAGGAGTGAAGGAGAGAAGAAAAAGCCACCATCAGCTCCCCCCGCTGTTTGATCCTCAGCCCTCTCAGCTGTTTAGCATTACATTCAAATTGCTGTTTACAAGAAGCCAGGGGAGAGACTTAAACGTTTGACTTTCTCCTTTTTTTTTTTCTTGGTTTGTCTTCAAAAATACATTCCAGTATTATCTACGTGTCGGCCAAGCAAGTGTTCAGAGTATTTGTTACTGTCAGTCTGTATATGTGTGGTCGTTTTCTTTTTAATCAGACCTTTTGTACTTTGCTTCCTCTCAACCGTGCAGCATTAAGAGCTTCTTTCGTCATCGGTGGAAAGAATCTGTACTTTTGTACGGTGCATATGTTTAAAACGTTTGTAGCAAAGGAAGCCAGGTTCACAGACCAGGGGGAAATGAAGTTGGACTTATGGGAGAAACTGAAGTTGGCACTTTGTGCTGACTTTTTAATTTTATGTATATCTTCAAGGTACTGTGTGTGTGTCAAAATGTACACTTCTTCATAAAATGTGCAGTATTTTTTTTGTTTTGTTTTCAGACAACCCAGACTGTGCTTCTGGTCAAAGACTTTTAAGAAGATACACAGAGACTTTTTTTTAAAACCCTTTATGTGTCTTGAATGTGCGAACAGTTTGAAAAACGGTGCACTTATGGTTTTTAGTTTCCAATTGGAAAACAGCCTCCATTGAAAACTTGTGGAGAGAAGTAACAGAAATGAAGGACAGCCCTATATTGTTCCTGCTAGCGTGCCTATGGATGTATAATGAAATCAATCGCACTAGCCAATCCCCAGGCACTATTTGCTTATGCAGCGGGGGTTTTGGGCTCCCACATGTGTTTTTTATACACCTGATCCAGGCAGGGTAGCTGCAGGGTAGTGCCGGGCCGGCTGCCTTGTGTTTCTAATCGCACCTCTGAACCTCTGGACCACTCGTGACTCTCACACCTCACACGATACCAGCGCTGGGAAGAGAAGGAGGGATGGAGGGAGGCTTCAGAGACGACAGAGCGGCCTTTGTTGTTTCTACCTGCAGACACTCCCCAACAACGACACCACGAGTCCTAACAAAGAGGTTCTTACAGCCCAGACTTTGGTACTGTACACACCTTTCTCACAAATCATGCTGACAAATGGGAAGTCACGGTATGTAATAAAGCCTATAAATTATTATTACAGACTTTGTAAAAACAAAGAAAGTTTGTTTTTTTATTGTTAAGTTATATAAATTGAGATTTTTCTTTTTGTTTGTTTTGATAGAGACTGGATTTACAATCCAATGACCAAATGCATATCTCTTTGTTGCTCTCATGTAAAATTTCTTTTATAAAAACAGATGTTTCATGGTCAAAGCAAAAAAAATAAACCTCTGAATGAAATGAAAGGAGAGTGTGTTCATTTCATTTATAAGAGAGGACTTGTAAAGGAGGTAGAAAAAGCTTTTGTAAATGACAGAGGTGGTATAGTGCTTTTTCACATTTTACAAACAGATATTACACTGAGCAGTCTGGTCAATGCTGACGATGGTCAAAGTTTAAATCTGTGAGGTAAACGCCTGTTGGAGTAATCACACAGTAACCAAGACAGACGCTGCTCAGTCTGTGCCATCACTGATTGGCGACTGTAACAATCACCAAACAGAAACGTCCTCTTTCCTTGTCCTGGTCAGACTCCATGTTTTTTAGCTTTGTTTTGTAGCATGGAAACAAAGGAGGAGGCTTCTGGAAAGCTGGCCGATTGGAAGAAACCAGTCAGAGGCTTTAAGAGACAGACAGTAACATGATGAGTTTCAGACAGAAATTTTAAAACGAATTAGTTCAAGCTAAATTAAAATAAAATTGACGTTCCTTTTGGAGTCACTTCAGGCTGATTAGGTGATAACAAGGGTAAGAAATACACACCATGGCTTTGAGCGGTTAGCTAGAGCCAACCAATAGATCTGTGGGCAAAGAGTGGAATCCCTCACAGCTTTAAGTCCAACATCAACACCCTGTGAGTCTGGAACATATTGCAAATCATTGCCCCCTGTTGTCCAAAGATGCTAAACGGTGTACCCCTGAGTGAACAGGGTGTAACCAGCACTTAACTCTTAGCTTTCATGTGGTCTACTGTATACCCAGGAAAAGTTTTGGTTCACCTGTTCCAGGTAGATCTGCGTTTCTACTGGTGTTGTAAAATAAAGTTACACAGAGGCAGGAAAAATAAACCAGTTTTCTTTTGATTTTCTTGTGGTTAACATTATTTTTATGTCAAAATAACATCACAATGCAGATTTATTGAAGCAAAAACGACAACTTGACAGGCCTGGAAATATGTGAAGAAAGAGGGAACATTTGTGATACATTTGAAGCAAGCGGCAACCTCCTCTCTAAGAATAAAAAAATCTGCTGTTTCTCGAGTGTCTGCTTGAGGTACTGCTCTGGAGGTACCAGAAGTCTCATACACACCAAGCCAAAAAAGCCATTTTCATGGCAGAAATTAACCTATTTACAGCCTGATTTAAAATACGTCTCCTATCTGAATTACTTATTTAATGGCGCACACTGGGTGGAGGATGAATTTTTTTTCTAAGTCAGAGGATTCTAAGATTGCAAGCTCGCCCATTTAGAGGCACAGCTCAGACTACGTGACTGACGGGTGCCCTATAGCTGTACTCAAAGCCTGTGCTACTTCCAATATGGCCGCGATAGCCGAACTGCTTCAAAAATCCGTTGCAGAAACAGACAGGTGACATCGAGGAGACTACGTCCATTAATTATACAGACTTTAGCCGTGTTTCCACCAAGCAGTCTGCTTTGGTCCGGTCTCGGCACAGTGCACATTTTGTGGCGTTTCCACTGACTTATCCTTGGACAGATCCCCAAATAATTGAAACAAGCCGTCCCACTTTTTGGGACCATTTCGTATGGGTGCCAGACTGAACTGATCCGCTCTCGGAAGGTGGAGCTACAACACTGCAGACCATTGGTTGGTCAAAAGAATCATCACTTACCGTGCAACAGCGGCTGCATTTCTCCTGGTGGCACACAGCCTCCTCGGGTACAAAGCTTGATTGCACTTTGTATCAAAGAGCTACATGCCGATCATAGAGGACAAAATGCTGCATGTCTTCCATCTATGCTCTTTGTTTACTGTGTCAAGTTTTTCTTCTTCATTGGATTTATCAGCAGGGTACACTGTGTGGCGCTGCTTTGGCATTACACTACATGCAGCTGTCAGCATCCAGCTTATACGCCACTTACCATGAGGGGGCATGGTTGGCTGTGGAAATGCAAACAAGATCAAGCTTAACCGGGCCGACCCATTCCAAACAGTACTGATCTGAACCGGACTGCTTGGTGGAAACGGGGCTTATCATTCAAGGACTCTGGAAAACCAAACTGCTGGTCGGTGGCTTGGTGCCTGACAGATTTGCTGTTCAATCTGCACTTGCATGAGGATATTTCAGCCTAGATAGAGCTGAGATTTCATTGTGAAGGTACTGTCATGCCGGCCACACTGTTTCCTGCTGATCTGATGGATTCCAAAGACGAGCCAAAACACTTTGCTAAAAAAAATCCAGAGCACTGAACACAGATTTTTATGTTTCCTATTGTAAGAGCTTTCTAAAAAAGTTTCTTTTTAGCTGCGTAATGCATCACCTGGTTGTGTTGAGAAGTGTGAGAGGAATACATTTACGTTTTTTTCAATCCTACTGAAACAAAGGAGAAGAAGCTAAAGATGCAAAGCTGTGCAGATCTGAGCAGTAAGTGCTTTTCTCCAAGTGCAACTTCAAAGACTAATAAACACATTTGTCTTTCATTAAGCTCTCTGAAAAGTTTAGATTACAGACAGAGGTGTCAGTTTGATCATCAGACGTCACATGTTTGAGTGATTCCACTTTTTCTCTGCTGATGTCGCCCGCTGTAATCTTATTTCTAACCAAAGGCCACGTCTTGACACTGATCGCTATATGGAGGATGTTTGTTTACAGCACACGGGGCGGAGTGGTTTTAAAGAGCTAAACAAACTAATCATGACAAACCATTGGGAGAGCTGAATGTATACAGCTGCGATCTGCCTCAACCACATCCCACACATTAGTGGTTTGGGCCCCAGCGTCTTCTATCTCCTGTGTATTTTTGATACCTTTAGAAGGATGTTAGGCGTTTTTCTTTATTTGTTTGACCCAGAATCAGATTAAAATCTGTCTCTGAGGAGTTCAGCTGGTCAGCAGGAGATAAAGAAGACTTTTCTAAAGTTTGGGTTTTTCTATATCCGCTGCTATGTTGAGGATACCTAAGGAAGTCTGTACATATAATTTGAACACTTGTGGTATCCTGTATGATAGCGTCAATGGACAGCCAGGCTTTTGTGTAATTTATGAGTCTGTGGGTATCTTAGGGAGGCCGGGGGAAGGCTGAATTTATGTCTCCTACACCCTAGGTGTGTCCTTTTCCCTCAGGGCTTGGTCTGTACTTTCTTTCCTGTGTTTAATGGCTCCACCATGCCACCGCCGCTCCGGAGCTCTGCCACAAAGCCGAGGCCAAGACCCCTCTTACGTCAAGAGAGACGGTACAAAAAAGACACGGGAGCCGAAAGAATGCAAGAAGAAAGGAAAAGAGAATCTTAGAGGTGAAATTCTTTAAGGATAACTTTTTCAGATGCTCCACTAATGGCGTACTCGTGATATTTTTAATTTTTGGCTTTAATTTCTCTTTGTAATTCAGCCCTTAAACAGCCCAGGATGTGCTCTGTACATAAAAAAGGAAAAGATTTCCATCTCAAAGACTCATTTTAATATGAAAAACATTATGAGCAGAGATTCTCCTGAAAAATTCAGACCTTAATTGATGACAGATTCATAATGGAAGCCGGGAGGAAATGCACAGTTAGACATGCTAATCCAGAGTTGACAATGATTTTTTAATACAACCAGAAGAGTAAAAATGTGCAGAGCAGATGATGGAACAGTGTGGGAATATCCTGCATCCTGTTGTTCTGTCGTCACTCAGGACCGTTTAGGACGAATCATCAAACAAGACGCTCATTCTGTGGTCTTTGAGATGGACTTGTCTACCTTCTCCTGGTGAAACTCCACCTTGTATGAGCCACAGTTTCCACAGAGAAATTGAGTGACATACCATGCTTCCTATGGCTTCACTGCAGTTGATAGATTTGAAAGCAGTCATGCAACTGCACGGTTATCTCGGTGCATGAGAGGGACAAGCGGCGATTCCTGCTTGGCGAGACTCGAGACTTGACAGACTCCAGACTTCACCTTGGCTGCTCAGTCTGCCAGAAACTCGACGTCACCGACAGTGGGCAAACGGCACGGAATGAAATCCAAGAACACAGACGTTCCGAAAAATCATTTCCCATTTGATGAGGAAATCGGACCCCTGTGGCATGTTGAACTAATTAGTTACCTTGCTGTGAAGGATGCTCCACGGAGCCCACGGTTCATCAGAGCCAGGACTTTGTGTTTCTGCTAACTCCTGCCCTTGGATGCAAATATGAGAAAAATTGCCGGGGCTAATTGTTAAATTCCTGAAAGAATCGACTGATTAAAAACTTGGTCCGACCTTGCAATCACTTTGGGATTTGAGCTGTTTTGGATCAGCTGTAACTTCATGGATGTTTGAGGAGGTGAGGCATGCGGGCCGCTGCTCAGATCACGGACATTGTGTGAACCGGAGCTAATCACACAGGAGACAAAGGGTCAGAGGAGCCTTATTACCTCGCAGACAAATTACACCCATTAAATTAGCATATTCTCCCTTAGGGCATGTCTACAGATGAGAGCGGTTTGAGTCTGCATGACACTGAGAGCCTCCTCTGGATGATAGGAGCAAACGTTAGCCAGCTCTGAAGAGGAATAACTCCGAGCAGTGATTATACAGATTACTGACTAAATGAATTACATTAATGAAGGAGCGCTGTCCTGGGAACAATTTGTTATTTCAAATCAGCTCTGATTTCTGGACTCACGGCAACTTTCAATAGTTTTTAGACGTCTTTCTCAGATTTATGATCAAAATAAACAAAAAAAAAAACTTTCCGCAATGCTCCAACCCAAGTTGGACTTTGCTGCATTCTCATGGTTTCAGACAGACTCCAGATAGTCAAACAGAAGAGTTTTACCATTCAACAGGTGGTGCAGGAGGACTATTCATGGTCGACAATGTTTAAGAAGTCTACATTTCAACTTTTGCCGTCCTGCTGATAAAATTGTGGTGTGATGGTGTCAATCTATGACAGAGGGTCTAAGCTGTTAGTGATAAGGCTCATTTCATCCATAGACTGTATAAAACATAGACGTAGTCCCCCTGTCGTCACCCGGAAAATGAAGCATATCGGCCATTAAGGCCATATTGGTTATGGCAAGGGCTTCGTGTACAGACATAGAGCGCCTGCCGGTCACGTTTTAATATCCTCTGAACAGCTGAGTTAGAAAAAAATTCACCCCCTGTACAGTATGTGCCCATAGTTAAATTGGTGATTCAGACAGGAGACGTTTTTTGAACCAGGCTGTAAATAGGTTAATTTCAGCTGTAAAAACAGCTTTTTTTGATTTGGTGTGAATGTGACTTCCGGTACTTCCGGAGCCAGTCTCAAGCGGACACCCGAGAAACAGCAGATTTTAACACTTCAGCGTTGTCTCATAGTCTTAGACCGAAGTTTGCAGCTTGATTTCAAGGTAGGTCATAACCAGGATTCACTAACATTACACATTACAGACACATCTACAGCAACAGGCTGTCAGCACTACATATGGACGGCTACTAAACTACTGTATGAACTGACAGTTTGCCTGTTGTCACCAAGCGGCAACCTCCGGTCCGAGAATATGAGACAATGCAGAAGTGCTAAAATCTGCTGTTTCTCAAGTGTTTGCTTGAGGCTGACTCCGGAAGTAACGGAAATCACATACACACCAAGCCAAAAAAAGCTGTTTTCAAAGCAGAAAT